>NW_025207315.1:1556-7122 GCF_004010195.1 Chiloscyllium plagiosum | reverse complement strand
GAATATTGTGTGCAATTCTGGTCTCCTTCCTAACAGGAGGATGCTGTGAAACTTGAAAGGGTTCAAAAAAGATTTCCAAGAATGTTGCCAGGTTTGGAGGATTTTAGTTATCTGGAGAGGCAGAATAGACTCGGGCTGTTTTCCTGGAGCGTCAGAAGCTCTTGTGTGGGGGGTGACCTTCCACACGTTTATTCTCTCCATAATCCTCATGATTTTATAAACAGACAAGGTCTTTTCCCTGGGTTGTGGAGTCCAGAACTAGGTTTAGAGTGAGAGGGGAAAGATTTTAAAAGGGACCTCAGGGACAAGTGTTTCATGCAGAGGGTGGTGCATGTATGGAATGAGTGTCAGAGTAAGTGATGGAGGATGGTACAGTTACGGCATTTAAAAGGCATCTGGATGGGTATATGAATAGGAAAGGTTTAGAGTGATAGTGGCCAAGTTCTGGCAAATGGGACGAGATTAGGTTAGGATAACTGGTCAGCATGGACAAGTTGGACTAAAGGGTCTGTTTCCGTGCTGTACACCTCTACGACTTTACTTGAGGACTCTGAAATTGATCATGAAAACCACTTCAGTAATCTGCCCAGTTTTAAGACTACAATATACAGGAGCAGAATGAGGCCATTTGGCCCATTGAGTCTGCTTCACCAGTCGATCATGGCCGATATGTTTCTCAACCCCATTCTGTTGCCTTCTCCTCGTAACCCTTGATCCCTTTACTTATCAAAGACCTATCTATCCCTGTCTTAAATGCCCTCAATGACTTGGCCTCCACAGCGCTCTGCAGCAATGAGATCCACAGATTCACCATCCTCTGGCTGCAGAAATTCCTCCTTATCTCAGTTCTGAAGGGCATTCCTTCACCCTGAGCCTGTGTCCTCTGGTCCTCGGTTCTCCTACTGGTGGAAACATCTTCCCCACATCCACTGTATCCAGTCAGAGTCACACAACACGGAAACAGATCCTTCGGTCCAACCAGTCCATGTCGACCATAATCCCAAACTAAACTAGTCCCACCTACATGTGCTTGGCCCAATATCCCTCTGAACATTTCTTATTCATGTATTATCCAAATGTCATTTAAATGTTGTGACTGGAAGCGCATCTACCACTTCCTCTGGAAATTCATTCCACACGTGAAGCACTCTGTAAAAATGTTGCCCCTTATTTTGTTTTTAAATCTTTCTGTTCTCACCTTAAAAATTTGTCCGCTCGTCTTGAAATCCCTCATTCCAGGGAAATGACTCCTAACATTCACCTTCTCTGTATCCAGCAAGATTTTATAAATCTCAAAGAAGACCTGAAATGTTAGCTGCTCTGTCGATGTGGACGCTGCCTGACCAGCTGTGATCTACAGCATTTGTTGTTTTCAGGAATGATTCCAGCATCTGTCGCAATGCGCTCCTAAATGTTGGCTACCTCATTCCAGATCCTTTGAGACTTGACCTTACTCAACAATCCACTGTGTGGTATAGTCAATAAAGTTCCACATTGCATCTCTTTCAGCACACATGGGCAGCACGTGGCTCAGTGGGAAGCACTGCTGCCTCACAGCACCAGGGACAAGGATTTGACTCCAGCTTCAGGTGACTGTGCAAACTCCACACAGACATTGTCCTCCCCATGCCTGTGTGGGTTTCATCTAGATGCTCCCGTTTCCTCCCACAGTCCAAAGATGTACAGGTTAGGATGAATTGGCCATGCTAAATTGCCCCATAGTGTTCAGGGATGTGTGGGTTAGGTATATTAGTCGGAGGGAAATGGAGAGTTGTTGGGCCAAATAGCCTCATTCCGCAATGGATGGATTCGATGTGGCAACCCCTCAGCTGTTTGCATTTCCTGTAGGGGAAGTGGGGACGCGCCGAAAGTTCAGTGTGTGTGAAGCGAAAATTAAACGTAGTGCTTTGCTTGAGCTCAAGCTGAGTGACTTGGTGGCGGGACTGGAAAAGGAAGGTACGGTGTCTGTGGTTAGTGATGCTGCCTCACAGTACCAGAGAGCCAGATACAATTCCAGCCTCAGGGCCGTTGTCTGTGTGGATATTGCACATTCTCCATCTGGTGTTTGCAGCGGATTTCTTCCAGTGCACCTGTTTCTTCCCACTATCCAAAGATGTGCAGGTTTGGGTGAATTAGCCATGTTAAATTGTCCATAGTGTCCAGGATGTGTAGGTTAGATGCATTAATCAGGTGTAAATGTAGAGCAATCAGAGTAGGGTAATGGTGCTTTCAATTTCATGGAATTCCAAAAGAAAAGAATGTTCCGCATAAAGTCGAATTGCTTGTTCTGAATTTCTACCCTGACTGGCAGTGATGACTTTCATAATCTGTTTTTTCCAGTGCATTTGAAGATTTGAAGACTGAAGTTTCAAATTCAGTAGTTGAAGGGCTTATGCCCGAAACAGCAACTCTCCTGCTCCTTCGATGCTGCCTGACCTGCTGTGTATTTCCAGCACCACACATTTTGACTGACTCTCCAGCGTCTGCAGTCCTCATTTTCACGTCAATGACAGGCAGTCAATCAATCCATTGGGACGGTAACGATTTTTGACTATGATTCTGTGAGAAGGAGCAAAACTCTTTGGTTTCTGTTTCAGTACGCTTTCAGCATCAGTGGAGCTGGATGAGAGACGCTACTATGGCAGCGCATTGAATGTGCAGCCTGTCACAATTATACAGCCTGGAAAGAGGAATTCACGGCAGGGAGGGTTTGTACATGCATTTGTGTGCAGCTGAAGCTTTGGCCATGGAGAAACCAGAGGAATCTCGCCCCATGGAGAAACCGTGGAAGTGTGGTGACTGCGAGAAAGGCTTCAGTGTCCCATCTGCCCTGGAAATTCATCAGCGCAGTCACACCAGAGGCCGTTCTCCTGCCCAGAGTGTGGGAAGGGATTTATCCGCTCTTCCCACCAGCTGGACCACCGCCGAGTCCACACTGGGGACAGACCATTCACCTGCCCCGAGTGCAGGAACAGCTTCACCCACTCCTCCCACTTGCTGGCGCATCAGCGTGTCCACACCGGGGAGAGGCCCTTCCCTTGCTCTGATTGTGGGAAGGCCTTTAGCAAATCCTCTGCCCTGCTGAGGCACCAGTGGGTCCACACAGGCAAGAGGCCCTACCCCTGCCCCGAATGCAGGAAGGGCTTCAGCAGTTCCTCCTCCCTGTTGACACACCAGCGGGTCCACACTGGGGAGAGGCCGTTCTCCTGCCCAGAGTGCGAGAAACGCTTTATCTGCTCCTCCCACCTACTGACCCACCAGCGGGTCCACATGGGAGAGTGGCCGTTCTATAGTCCTGAGTGCAGGAAGGGCTTCAGCAATTCTTCTGCTCTGCTGACCCACCAGCGGGTCCATGGAGGGGAGAGGCCATTCAGCTGCCCAGAGTGCGAACAGGGCTTCAGCGATTCCTCAGACCGACTGACCCACCGGCGGGTCCACACAGGGAGAGGCCATTCAGCTGTCCTGAGTGTGGCAAGAGGTTCACATTTTCCAGCAACTTGCAAAGACACCAGCGGGGGCACCAGTGCTCCCAACAATCGGATACTGTCAGTGACGCTACTGTGGACTAAACCTTGTGCCCCACTCTGACAATGGGTGCAGTGGGAAAGTTAGTGGGCTTTTAAAAAAAATTCGGGACTGCACACTGCCTCGCACCCCCAAGTGCAACTCTAAAGTGGCTCGGGGCAACATGGTGGCTCAGTGGTTAGCACAGCTGCCTCAGAGCCATGGATTCGGGTTTGAATCTAGTGTTTGATTCTCCCGTGTCTGCATGGGTTTCCTCCGGATGTTCCGCTTTTGCTCCCACAATACAATGATGTACAAGTTAGGGTGAGTTAGCCTAGGTAAATTGTCCATAGTGTTCAGGGATGTGTAAGTGTGGTGCAGTAGTCAGGGGTAAATGTAGACTGGTCAAAAGTGTGGTGCTGGAAAAGCATAGCAGGTCAGGCAGCATCTGTGGCGCAGGAGAATCAACGTTTTGGGCATAAGTCCTTCATCAGGATTCTCCTGCTCTTCGGATGCTGCCTGATCTGCTGTGCTTTTCCAGCACCACATTCTTGACTCTGATCTCCAGCATCTGCAGTCCTCACTTTCTCCAAGTAAATGTAAAGTAATAGGGTTAAGAGAATAGGTCTGGGTGGGTAACTGTACGGAGGGTTGGTGTTGCCTTGTTGGTCCAAAAGGCCTGTTTACATTCTGTAGGGATTCTGTGATTCCATAAACTTTGCTTCCAGTGGGCGACATTACTCGGAGTCTGGGACTGCACGTTCCTAAGAATCCGCAGAAACCTAAGACCACTGGAGCAGACATGAGGCCATTCAGCCCATTGAGTCTGCTCCACCATTTGTTAGAAACAAAAAATAATTGCGGTTGCTGGAATCCAAAGTAGGCAAGCAGGAGGCTGGGAGAACGCAGCAAGCCAGGTAGCATTAGGAGGTGAAGTTAGCATTTCGGGTATTAACCCTCCTTTAGGACTGAAAACATTGACTTCTGTATCAGAAACAATTTACCAGGATGTTGCCGGGGGTTGGAGGGTTTGAGCTGCAGCGAGAGGCTATTTGGCTGGGTGAGAGATTTAAAAGGGAAGTAAGGGGCAATGTTTTCACGCAGAGGGTAGTGCATGTATGGAATGAGTTTCCAGAGAAAGTGGAGGCTGGCACAATCATACCACTGAGAAGGCATCTGATTTCGGACATGAACAGGAAGGGTTCAGAAAGATAATGGGCCAAATACTGACAAATGGAACCAAATTAATTTAGGATGTCTTGTCAGCATCGATGAGTTGGACCGAAGGGTCTGTTTCCATGCTGTACATCTCTATGTCTACTGGTCCTGATGTAAGTTTTAAAATTGAGTCCAAGTAACTTTGAATAGTTCAGTCTTGTTGAACTCACCTCTTGAAAGGTTTCAAGTGAATCCCTCCAAGTGATACTGTTTAAAAATGCCAAGTTGGACAAAATATCCCATTAAGTTCGACACAAACCCACAGCTGAAGATATCAGAAATCACACAACACCAGCTAACAGACCAACAGGTTTATTTGAAATTACAAGCTTTAGGAGCATTGCTCCTTCTTCAATGCTGCTCCTTCGTCACTTCACTGACAAAGGAGCAGTGCTCCGAAATCTTGAGTTCAAATAAACCTGTTGGACTCTAACCTGGTGCCGTTTGACTTCTGCCCTTGTCCAGCCCAATCCAACACCAGCACTTCCACATCAGAGCTGACTAATGAGATCGGATTTTATTCAGTGTGATTAAGTGAGATGCTCATCTGAAAACTCAAAACTGTTGGAGAGACAAAGAGACACGAGTCAGTCCTACAGCACGGAGACAGGCCCATCGGCCCAAACGAGTCCATGCCGACCAAAATGTCCATCAACAGTAACCCCATTTCCCTGCCACTATCCTTCTAAGCCTTTCCTCTCCATGTGTTTGACCAAATGTCTTTAAAATGTTGTTAATGTACCTACCTCAACCACTTCCATTGGCAGAACATTCCATACACAAACCACACTCTAAAATTTTTGCCCCACATATTTTTTCAATCACTCCCCTCTGACCAGGTTTG
>NW_025207315.1:0-1512 GCF_004010195.1 Chiloscyllium plagiosum | reverse complement strand
TTCTGAAAAGATTTACAAAGATACTGCCAGGGTTGGAGCGTTTGGGCTGTTGCAAGAGGCTGAAATAGACTGGGGCTATTTTCCCTGGAGGGTCAGAGGCTGAGGGGTGACCTTACAGACTGTTTCGCTGGAGAAGTGTTTCAGAAAAAAAATCTCAAACCTTTTTCCGATTGTTGCCTTTGCCAACATCTGTTGGCCATTAGTGAAGTCCCTTAGCCCAGTCGAATCGGACCCTCTGCCTTTTACAACCCTCTTGGGGAAAAAAATCAAGATGACATAATCTTCTTAAAGGAGTAACATCATCACAACAGAGAGCACACAAACTGAAACATTTCTATCACAAGGTTGTACAGTTAACAGGCCAAGATAATGACTTTTCAATTTAGCCAATCAATTTAAATCCGATCCTTTGGCTACCAATATCTATTAAATTTAAATCTGATGGTTTTGACAACAAAGGACCAATCCTATTGTAAAAACTCAATATGGCATCAAGGGTATGAAAGAAGGGGACAGTTGGACAGAACCCCAGAGCTAACTCCCCATTGCTAGAGCTAAGAGTCCTCAGCACTAGAGAGAGACATCAGCTCTGACAGTCAGCTGTGAATGAGACAGCATCATTTACAAAAAAAACAGAAGAGCAGGAATTGCAGGAGGCATTCCTGACAAAAGATTCAATAGAAGGATGCTTAGAATATTCTGGAAGATGTAATCTGAGAGACTAAATTCTATTTCTTGTTGTTTTAGTGGGTCTTGTATTTATTGGAACAGCATATGACAAAAATCCTGTTTCATGCCAGAATCGTCAGTAGTTCGAAGGGATGTATTAGGTTTGTTAATAGTTTAGTTCAGTTGTTCACCATTCAAGTTGGATATGTAAATTGCTTTTTGTTGATTTTTAAAGTGTCAGGGATTTAATTTTGTTTTTAAGACGAGAGCAGATGACACCACTTTTCACACTAATTTTTCGATTATAGGGCAATGCACTCCTCTTTTGGTGTTTCGGTTTGAGATCTCAGAGGGGAGGGGATTCAGCATTCGCTTTATAACAGTATTGACGTGCCGTCCTGCTGAATGCAAAGGAGTCATTATTAATCCTAGCCTCTCACTCTGATTGTGGGTGAATCGCTTTAATTTGAATACTGACTCAGAAATTGCACAGACAACCGACTGTTGAACCATAATTTACACTTTATTGTAGGTAGGAACTAAAATATAAAACCCCTCAAGTAAGCAAGTTCACCCTCACCCCCCAAATCTTGGCTATCACCCAAGTGATGGCGGAATTTAACATTGTTTCTACCAACAGTGCCCATCTCTGGAAGTTTACAGGGGTTTGATGCAGTGTTGTTCTTCCAAGCACTGCAGCTGAAACTTTCTGGAGTTGAATTCTGGTGGAGTTCCGTCACTTTCAGATTTGTGGTGTAATGTTTCTTTAGATTCGAACACCATCTCCCCACACTTCTGGAGACCTCAGATCTGTAGCTTACCTTCTTATCCTTGAGGGTTTTC
>NW_025207314.1:12116-12873 GCF_004010195.1 Chiloscyllium plagiosum | reverse complement strand
GCAGTGTCTGTAGTAGAACACAGAGAAACAGGCGAACATTGCAGAGAGCGGCAGTCCCTGAAGTAAAACACAGAGAAACAGGCGAGCCATGCAGAGAGAGGCAGTGTCTGTCGCAGACCACAGAGGAACAGATGAACTGGGCAGAGAGAGGCAGTGCCTGTAGCAGAACAGAGAAACAGGCAAACATTGCAGAGAGAGGCAGTGCTTCTGGTAGAACACAGAGAAACAGGCAAACTATGCAGAGAGGGGCGGTGCCTGTAGTAGAACACAGAGAAACAGGCAAACCATGCAGAGAGAGGCAGTGCCTGTAGTAATGCAGAGAGAGGCAGTGTCTCTAGTAGAACACACAAACAGGTGAACCATGCAGAGAGAAGCTGTGTCCGTAGCACAACGCAGAGGAACAGATGGACTGGGCAGAGAGAGGCAGTGCCTGTAGCAGAACAGAGAAACAGGCGAACATTGCAGAGAGAGGCAGAGTCTGTAGTAGAACACAGAGAAACAGGCGGAGGCAGAGTCTGTAGTAGAACACAGAGAAACAGGCGAACCATGCAGAGAGAGGCAGTGCCTGTACTAGAACACAGAGAAACAGATGAACCATGCAGAGAGAGACAGTGTCTGTCGCAGAACACAGAGGAACAGATGAACTGGGCAGAGAGAGGCAGTGCCTGTAGCAGAACAGAGAAACAGGCGAACATTGCAGAGAGAGGCAGTGCTTCTGGTAGAACACAGAGAAACAGGCAAACTATGCAGAGAGGGG
>NW_025207314.1:11467-11760 GCF_004010195.1 Chiloscyllium plagiosum | reverse complement strand
TAGCAGAACACAGAGAAACAGGCGAACATTGCAGAGAGAGGCACTGTCTCTAGTAGAACAGAGAAACAGGCTAACCATGCAGAGAGGGGCTGTGCCTGTAGTAGAACACAGAGAAACAGGCAAACCATGCAGAGAGGGGCTGTGCCTGTAGTAGAACACAGAGAAACAGGCTAACCATGCAGAGAGAGACAGTGTCTGCAGCAGAACACAGAGAAAACAGGCAAACCACGCATAGAGTGGCAGTGCCTTTAGCAGAACACAGAGAAACAGGCGAACATTGCAGGGAGAGGCAG
>NW_025207314.1:0-11408 GCF_004010195.1 Chiloscyllium plagiosum | reverse complement strand
ATGCAGAGAGAGGCAGTGTCTGTAGTAGAACACAGAGAAACAGGCGACCTATGCAGAGAGAAGCTGTGTCTGTAGCACAACACAGAGGAACAGATTAACTGGGAAGAGAGAGGCACTGCCTGTAGCAGAACAGAGAAACAGGTGAACCATGCAGAGAGGGGCAGTCCCTGTAGTAGATCACAGAGAAACAGACGAACCATGCAGAGAGAGACAGTGTCTGTCGCAGAACACAGAGGAACAGATGAACTGGGTAGAGAAAGGCAGTGCCTGTAGCAGAACAGAGAAACAGGCTAACCATGCAGAGAGAGGCAGTGTCTGTAGTAGAACACAGAGAAACAGGCTAACAATGCAGAGAGGGGCAGTGCCTGTAGTAGAACACAGAAACAGGGGAACATTGCAGAGAGAGGCAGTGTCTCTAGTAGAACACACAAACAGGTGAACCATGCAGAGAGAGACAGTGTCTGTAGCACAACACAGAGGAACAGATGAACTGGGCAGAGAGAGACAGTGTCTGTAGCAGAACAGAGAAACAGGTGAACATTACAGGAAGAGGCAGTGTCTCTAGTAGAACACAGAGAAACAGGTGAACATTGCAGGAAGAGGCAGTGTCTCTAGTAGAACACAGAGAAACAGGCGAACATTGCAGAGAGAGGCAGTGTCTGTAGTCGAACACAGAGAAAGAGATGAACATTGTAGACAGAGGCAGTGTCCGTAGTAGAACACAGAGAAACAGGCGAACCATGCAGAGAGAGGCAGTGCCTGTAGCAGAACAGAGAAACAGGCGACCCATGCAGAGAGAGGCAGTGTCTGTAGTAGAACACAGAGAAACAGGCAAACTATGCAGAGAGAGGCAGTGTCTCTAGTAGAACACACAAACAGGTGAACCATGCAGAGAGAAGCTGTGTCTGTAGCACAACACAGAGGAACGGATGAACTGGGCAGAGAGAGCCAGTGCCTGTAGCAGAACAGAGAAACAGGCGAACATTGCAGAGAGAGGCAGTGCCTGTAGCAGAACACAGAGAAACAGGTGAACATTGCAGAGAGAGGCAGTGTCTGTAGTAGAACACAGAGAAACAGGCGAAACTTGCAGAGAGGGGCAGTCCCTGTTGTAGAACACAGAAAAACAGGCAAACCATGCAGAGAGAGACAGTGTCTGTCGCAGAACACAGAGGAACAGATGAACTGGGCAGAGAGAGGCAGTGCCTGTAGCAGAACAGAGAAACAGGCGAACCATGCAGAGAGAGGCAGTGCCTGTAGTAGAACACACAAACAGGTGAACCATGCAGAGAGAAGCTGTGTCTGTAGCACAACACAGAGGAACAGATTAACTGGGCAAAGCGAGGCAGTGCCTGTAGCAGAACAGAGAAACAGGCGAACATTGCAGAGAGAGGCAGTGTCTGTAGTAGAACACAGAGAAACAGGCGAACCATGCAGAGAGGGCCAGTGCCTGTAGTAGAACACAAACAGTTGAACATTGCAGAGAGAGGCAGTGTCTGTAGTAGAACACAGAAAACAGGTGAACCATGTAGAGAGAGGCAGTGTCTGTAGTAGAACACAGAGAAACAGGCGAACATTGTAGAGAGAGGCAGTATCTGTAGTAGAACAGACAAACAGGCGAACCATGCAGAGAGAAGCTGTATCTGTTGCAGAACCCAGAGGAACAGATGAACAGTGCAGAGAGAGGCAGCGCCTGTAGTAGAACACAGAAACAGGCGAACCGTGCAGAGAGAGGCAGTGCCTGTATTAGAACACAGAGAAACAGGCAAAGGGGGCAGAGAGAGTCAGTGCCTGCAGTAGAACACAGAGGAACAGGTGAACTGGGCAGTGAGAGGGAGTGCCTGTAGTGGAACACAGAGAAACAGCTGAACTGAGCAGAGCGAGGCAGTGCCTGTAGTGGAACACAAAGAAACAGGTGATCTGAGCAGAGAGAGGCAGTACCTGTAGTAGAACACAGAGAAACAGGCGAACCATGTAGAGGCGGGCTTTGTCTGTGGTAGAATACAGAGAAACAGGTGAACATTGCAGAGAGAGGCAGTGCCTGTAGCAGAACACAGAGAAATCATTCAAACCGCGCAGAGAGAGGCAGTGCCTGTAGCAGAACACAGAGAAACAGGCGAACATTGCAGAGTGAGGCAGTGCCTGTAGTTGAACACACAAACAGGTGAACCATGCAGAGAGAAGCTGTGTCTGTAGCAGAACACAGAGGAACAGATGAACTGGCCAGAGAGAGGCAGTGCCTGTAGCAGAACATAAAAAAAGGGGAACCATGCAGAGAGCGGCAGTGGCTGTAGTAGAACACAGAGAAACAGGCGAACCATGCAGAGAGGGGCAGTACCTGTAATAGAACACAGAGAAGCAGGTGAACCATGCAGAGAGAGGCAGTGTCTGTAGCAGAACACAGAGAAATCATTCAAACCGTGCAGAGAGAGGCAGTGCCTGTAGCAGAACACAGAGAAACAGGCGAACATTACAGAGAGAGGCAGTGCCTGTAGCAGAACACAGAGAAACAGGCGAACCCTGTAGAGAGAGGCTGTATCTGTAGTAGAACAGAGAATCAGGTGAACCATGCAGCGAGAGACAGTGCCTGTAGTAGAACCCACAAACAGGCGAACCATGCAGAGAGAAGCTGTGTCTGTAGCAGAACACAGAGGAACAGATGAACTGGACAGAGAGAGGCAGTGCCTGTAGCAGAACACAGAGAAAACAGGCGACCTGCGCAGAGAAGGGCAATGCCTGAAGTAAAACACAGAGAAACAGGCGAACCATGCAGAGAGGGGCAGTGCCTGTAGTGGAACACAGAGAAACAGGTGAACTGGGCAGAGTGAGGCAGTGCCTGTAGTGGAACACAGGGAAAGAGGCAGACTGTACAGAGAGAGGCAGTGCCTGTAGTAGAACGCAGAGAAACAGGCGAATATTGCAGAGAGAGGCAGTGCCTGTAGCAGAACACAGAGAATCAGGAAAACCATGCAGAGAGAGGCAGTTCAGAGGGACGCACTGCCTGTAGCAGAACACAGAGACACAGGCGAACCATGCAGAGTGAGGTAGTGCCTGTAGTATCTGTGTGTGTGTCTCTGTGTGTGTCTCTCTCTCTCTCTGTTTCTCTGTGTTTCTGTGTCTCTCTCTGTGTTTCTGTCTCTGTGTCTCTTTCTCTGTGTGTCTTTCTCTCTCTCTCTGTGTCTCTTTCTCTGTGTGTGTCTTTTTCTCTCTCTGTGTGTCTGTCTCTCTCGCTCTCTGTGTGTCTCTCTGTGTTTCTGTGTGTGTGTGTGTCTTTCTCTCTCTGTGTGTCTCTCTGTGTTTCTGTGTGTGTCTTTCTCTCTCTGTCTGTCTCGGGGGGGGGAACCCCCCGCCATCCATCCCCCCCCAGGAACTGGGGGGGGGGGGGGGGGGGTAAGGCCACACCTCAAGGATTGGGGGAGGGGAGGGGTGGCACACAGTCTGGTCTCTCCCGGGTCTGAGAGATGGACGCTGCAGCCCGGCTGAAAATCCCACCCGAGCCCGGTTTCCTGGGAACTGGAATTTCCGAGGTGGGCCGAGGTTGGGGGAAGGGTGCGGGTGGGGAGGAGAGCCGGACGCGACCCTCGCTGTTTGAGGGAGGCTGGAAATCCGGGGGCACACCGAGAGGGGAGAGAATTCCTCCGGTCCAGGAGGTCGCCAACGCTGCTAGCCGAGAGAGGCGCGGGCGACAGACCCGTGCGGGGGTTGGACGAGGGCGCTGTTGGGGGAAGGGTGGGGGTGGGGAGGAGAGCCGGACGCGACCCTCGCTGTTGGAGGGAGGCTGGAAATCCGGGAGCACACCGAGAGGGGAGAGAATTCCTCCGGACCAGGAGGTCGCCAACGCTGCTAGCCGAGAGAGACGCGGGCGACAGACCCGTGCGGGGGTTGGACGAGGGCGCAGTCAAGCGCGCGGAGACGCGGACACAGACATGCGCCTGTGCGTGTCAATGCCTGTGCGCGTCTGCGTGAGCACGTGTGTGTTTGCACGCCTGTGTCTGCGTGTGTGTGTGACTATCCCTGTGCATGCCTGTGTCTGCGTGTGTGTGTGTGACTGTCCCTCTGCACGCCTGTCTGTGTGTGTGTGACTGTCCCTGTGCATGCCTGTGTCTGCGTGTGTGTGTGTGTGACTGTCCCTCTGCACGCCTGTCTGTGTGCGTGCGACTGTCCCTGTCGTGCCCGTCTGTGCAAGCGCGTGTCTCTGTCCACGTGGGACCGCGCCTGTCTGTGCCAGAGCGTTCTCACGACGACAGCTCATCAAACTCCGGCCGGGTCTGTCATGGTGAGGGAAGGCTCAGGCGGCTGGCACGGTGGCCCAAGGTTGGGGATGTCCGGTACTGGAAGAATTCTGCCCCCTGCTGCTCCCGACGCCCGTCGCTGCGGGACTCTGGTAGCGGGAAGGTGTGTGGTGATGGGCGAACTTGCGGGAGACGAGCCGGGCGGCAGGGGGAACAATCGGTTAGAGGATAGAAACAGGGGCGGGCAGATGGGAGCATGGCTCTGCCAAATGAGAGAAGGAACGAGGCAAGGGTTCACGCCCCCCCCAAACGGGAGGGAGGTGCTCAGAGAGGCACACAGGGATCTTCGATGGTTTGTCCACAGAGCCCTGAAGGGGGCAGGTAACCGTTAAGGCGGCGTTCAGCACGCTCGCCTTGGAGCGCAGGAACTGGAGGACATGACGTTGGGGGTTATACAGGACCTTGGCGAGGCTTCGTCTGGAGAAGCGTGGCCAGCTCCGGTCACACCGTTACAGCAAGGACGTTATTCACCCGGAGAGGGTTCGGGAAGAGATTTACCGGGAACGGAGGGTTTGAGCTACAAGGAGAAACCAGGACTGTTTTCCCCTCGAGGGGGTGACCTTATCGAGGTTTATAAAAACATGAGGGGCCCGCAGGTCATGTTGCTTTTCCAGAGAGTAGGGGATTTTTAAGACTGGGGGGGGGGGGGGTTCTTTAAACGACAGAGAAGGGTTCACGTGTGGAACTTTCAGATCAAGTGGTGGATGTGACACAGTTACAACATTTTAAAGCCGTTTGGGCAGCAAAGGTGACGCAAAGCTCCAAGAACAATGTCCCCGCACCCCGCGGTCACTCTGTTCTCCAACATGAATCCCCAATCATTAATCGCACAAGTCCTGCTCCCGTGTTTGTCTTGTGGAAACGCAACACCTCGTGTTTATCCAAATTCAACGCCGGCTGTGGCTCCTCGGTGCGTTGACCCTGTCGATCGAGATCCACTTGTGATCTTCCATATTCTCCATCACAATCCACTATCACAGAGATGTGCAGCGTGGAAACAGACCGCCCCCAGTCCAACCTGTCCCAGATACCCCTAACCTAACCCAGTCCCCGTTCCCCAGCACTTCGCCATTCTCCCCCTAAACCCATCCTATCCATGTCCCCCCCCCATTCTTTTAAATGTTGGCATTGTACCAGCCCCCACCACTTCCTCTGGCAGCTCGTTCCACACACGCACCACTCTCTGGGGGGAAAAAGTTACCCCTCGGGTCCCTTTCCCCCCTCTCACCTTAAACCTACGCCCCTCTAGTTCTGGGCTCCCCCACCCCAGGGGGAAAAGACCTTGTCTATTTACCCTATCCATGCCCCCCCCCACCCCCTCATGATTTTATAAACCTGTAGTTCTGGACTCCCCCATCGCGGGGTGGAGGGAGGCCTGGTCTACTTACCCGATCCATCTCTGCGTCTGTTAGACAGAGCAGCAGAAGTAAGGCCATTTGGCCCATCAATTCCACACCGCCACTCAATCACGGCTGATGGGTAAGCGGCACTGAAATGCCCATGGTCTCCCCGCCCCCCCCACCCCTTAATTCCTCGCGAGATCAGGAATTTATCGACCTCTGCTTTGAAGACTTAAACGTTCCAGTCTCCGCGGCAACACACGCGAGGGGCCCACACGCTCCGGCTGAAGAAACGCCTCCTCATTTCCTGTTCCAAATCGACCCGGGTCTAATTCGGGGGCCGCGCCCGAGTCCGGCCGCTTAACGGGAACAAATTGCCGTCGCCCACCCTTTCGGAGCCGCGTTGGAGGTTTCTAGAAGATCGCCCATCAACCTTCCTTCGAAACTGCCGGCAGGACGATCCCAGCATCCTCGGCTGCTCAGCGTTACGTTGGGCCTACCCTTCCAGGGATTAGCCCGCGGGAATCTCTGCTGGAGACGCACCAGTCCCAGCACGGCCTGCTGGGCATCCGCCAACGCACGAACCTCAGCTCTCATACTCGTGCCCAAAACGTTTGAAATCGGTGACAAAAAGTGGGCTCCCCTCCCATCAGGTCTGCTCCTGACTGGATGCCCCAGGGTGGGGGCGCATTCGACTGGGCGTGGGGGGGGACGCAGCTTTACTGTGTATCTAACCCCCCTGGCCCCGGGAGTGGGATGATATGGAGAGTTTCTGTCACTGAGTTTCACGCAGACACTGAATAAAGATCAGACAGGAGTCACCTATCGATGGGGGGGTGGGGTGAAACGTTTATTGATGGGAGTTTTCAGTGAACAAGCAGCAAACACTAAAAATGAACACGACATGTCCGGGGCGAGCAGGCGATCGGGGGCCGAACAGACAACACCATGGCAGCCTGACGGAGCTGGGAGAGAGGGAGCGGGATTCCCGACTCCGCAGGAGTTGGTGGGAGCTGGGGAGCGGGTGCCAACTGTGCGACAGCCCCTCGCCACCCGCCCCCAAAACAGCACAGAGCAGCCCCTCCGCACGGCTGGAAAGGGCACAGGCCCATCACCCCGAGGGAGAGAGCACGCGCGCAACAGACAGAGAGCACGCGCGCAACAGACAGAGAGCACGCGCGCAACAGACAGAGAGCACGCGCGCAACAGACAGAGAGCACGCGCGCAACAGACAGAGAGCACGCGCGCAACAGACAGAGAGCACGCGCGCAACAGACAGAGAGCACGCGCGCAACAGACAGAGAGCACGCGCGCAACAGACAGAGAGCACGCGCGCAACAGACAGAGAGCACGCGCGCAACAGACAGAGAGCACGCGCGCAACAGACAGAGAGCACGCGCGCAACAGACAGAGAGCACGCGCGCAACAGACAGAGAGCACGCGCGCAACAGACAGAGAGCACGCGCGCAACAGACAGAGAGCACGCGCGCAACAGACAGAGAGCACGCGCGCAACAGACAGAGAGCACGCGCGCAACAGACAGAGAGCACGCGCGCAACAGACAGAGAGCACGCGCGCAACAGACAGAGAGCACGCGCGCAACAGACAGAGAGCACGCGCGCAACAGACAGAGAGCACGCGCGCAACAGACAGAGAGCACGCGCGCAACAGACAGAGAGCACGCGCGCAACAGACAGAGAGCACGCGCGCAACAGACAGAGAGCACGCGCGCAACAGACAGAGAGCACGCGCGCAACAGACAGAGAGCACGCGCGCAACAGACAGAGAGCACGCGCGCAACAGACAGAGAGCACGCGCGCAACAGACAGAGAGCACGCGCGCAACAGACAGAGAGCACGCGCGCAACAGACAGAGAGCACGCGCGCAACAGACAGAGAGCACGCGCGCAACAGACAGAGAGCACGCGCGCAACAGACAGAGAGCACGCGCGCAACAGACAGAGAGCACGCGCGCAACAGACAGAGAGCACGCGCGCAACAGACAGAGAGCACGCGCGCAACAGACAGAGAGCACGCGCGCAACAGACAGAGAGCACGCGCGCAACAGACAGAGAGCACGCGCGCAACAGACAGAGAGCACGCGCGCAACAGACAGAGAGCACGCGCGCAACAGACAGAGAGCACGCGCGCAACAGACAGAGAGCACGCGCGCAACAGACAGAGAGCACGCGCGCAACAGACAGAGAGCACGCGCGCAACAGACAGAGAGCACGCGCGCAACAGACAGAGAGCACGCGCGCAACAGACAGAGAGCACGCGCGCAACAGACAGAGAGCACGCGCGCAACAGACAGAGAGCACGCGCGCAACAGACAGAGAGCACGCGCGCAACAGACAGAGAGCACGCGCGCAACAGACAGAGAGCACGCGCGCAACAGACAGAGAGCACGCGCGCAACAGACAGAGAGCACGCGCGCAACAGACAGAGAGCACGCGCGCAACAGACAGAGAGCACGCGCGCAACAGACAGAGAGCACGCGCGCAACAGACAGAGAGCACGCGCGCAACAGACAGAGAGCACGCGCGCAACAGACAGAGAGCACGCGCGCAACAGACAGAGAGCACGCGCGCAACAGACAGAGAGCACGCGCGCAACAGACAGAGAGCACGCGCGCAACAGACAGAGAGCACGCGCGCAACAGACAGAGAGCACGCGCGCAACAGACAGAGAGCACGCGCGCAACAGACAGAGAGCACGCGCGCAACAGACAGAGAGCACGCGCGCAACAGACAGAGAGCACGCGCGCAACAGACAGAGAGCACGCGCGCAACAGACAGAGAGCACGCGCGCAACAGACAGAGAGCACGCGCGCAACAGACAGAGAGCACGCGCGCAACAGACAGAGAGCACGCGCGCAACAGACAGAGAGCACGCGCGCAACAGACAGAGAGCACGCGCGCAACAGACAGAGAGCACGCGCGCAACAGACAGAGAGCACGCGCGCAACAGACAGAGAGCACGCGCGCAACAGACAGAGAGCACGCGCGCAACAGACAGAGAGCACGCGCGCAACAGACAGAGAGCACGCGCGCAACAGACAGAGAGCACGCGCGCAACAGACAGAGAGCACGCGCGCAACAGACAGAGAGCACGCGCGCAACAGACAGAGAGCACGCGCGCAACAGACAGAGAGCACGCGCGCAACAGACAGAGAGCACGCGCGCAACAGACAGAGAGCACGCGCGCAACAGACAGAGAGCACGCGCGCAACAGACAGAGAGCACGCGCGCAACAGACAGAGAGCACGCGCGCAACAGACAGAGAGCACGCGCGCAACAGACAGAGAGCACGCGCGCAACAGACAGAGCACGCGCGCAACAGACAGAGCACGCGCGCAACAGACAGAGCGAGAGACAGCGAGACAGAGCAAAGAGAAAGGGGAAAACAGGGAGGAGACAAAAAGAGAGAAAAAAAAACAGAGAAAAGAGAGAGAGAATTCAGCTGCAATCCACTGTCTTAGCCTTCCAGCATCCAAGTCACTCTTCACAGTTATCGTACAGCTCCCCGGGAGGGAGTTACAGACGGGAATCTAATCAAGGGGTTCGGGGGTGGTTTATATACAGAATAACAGATACCCCGGGAGGGAGTTACAGACTGGAATCTGAACGCGGGGTTCGGGTTGGTTTATATACAGAATAACAGATACTCGGGAGGGAGTTACAGACTGGGATCTGATGAAGGAGCGCGGGGAGGGTTGAGGGAATCTGTGACGATTACTCAGGAGGGGAGGGGCAGCAGGACCCATACCTGGAAATCCTCGAAGATGACCACCCAGTGCTGGGTGCTGGTGGACCACGGGAGGATGGAACCGGACTGAGTATCGTGGGCGACCCGTTGGCAGTGGTAGGAGTAGATGGCCGGAGCGTAGATCTGGGTGACGTTAAAGGAGGCGCGATCACCGTCAGAATACACCTCCACCTGGTCCACGGTGAACCACCACTTCGCAGAAACCTTGTACAGCTGATTAGACATCCGGAAGCTGAGGGGGGGGGGGGAAACACCAAGGGATCCAGTCGGGAGGGGGCTCAGGAGGGATACCCCTAAACTCCGCAGTCCGCACACCGCCCGCAGTCCGCACACCGCCCGCACTCCACCAGCACGCCGCCTGCAGTCCGCACACTGCCCGCACTCAGTCCGCCCGCACACTCCGCCATAACTCCACCAGCACGCACTCCGCACACTGCCCACACTCCCCAGTCCGCACACCGCACACTGATCGCAACACTGACTGCAGTCCGCACTCCCCAGTCCGCACACTGCCCGCACCCTGCATATTGAGGGCGGTCAGTGTGTGGAGTGCGGGCACTGACCCGCACACTGCTGCCCTCCACAGTCCGCCCACCGCCCGCACCCCACTCACACGATGCGGACAGAGCCCAGTTCCTCAACGTTCTCATACTCCAGGACCAAGCTGCAGGAGGTTGGGAAATAAAAGAAGGTCTGGTTAGGAACAGACAGGCCAAAATTGTGAACGCGGTGCCACCCCCCACCCCCCCCCCACCTCGATCGGGGAGCTCGAGGCTGTCCCAGACAGCTGCGAGACTCAACCCCCGCATGACGGAGGGATGTGGGGATGGGGGGACGGGGAACACAGGGAGGTAGAGGGGTTAGTGACAGCCCCTTCGTACTTGGCTGTTTGGTTGGTGCACGTTGAGCTGCTGACATCGACCGTAGCTCCTGGCCCGAAGGTGCGGTTGGTCAGCTCCACCACGTGGCCCCCTTTGGAGATCTGAATGCTACCTGCCCAGAACAGGATACAGGTCCGGTTCACTGTCTGGTTGTAGGCCACTGGAGGGTAGGTCCCTCTCTCCGTCACCTCCACCTCCTCCCTGGAGGCCAGCAACTGCCGACTGGGCCCCATCACCACCATGGGCCCATCCTGTGTGATCTGTACACATCGAGAGAGAGCGAGGGGGGAAGGGAGACAGAGAGGGGACACAGAGAGGGGACACAGAGAGGGGACACAGAGAGGGGAACACACCCCCACACACGGGAGAGAGCGAGAGAGAGAACACAGACAGTCAAATGATGAGAGAGCACAGCAGCCACTCGGCCCTTCAACTCGGTCCTGTTGATGAGATCGCGGCTACACTGGTCATCCTCCACCCCAATCTCCCCCCTCAATTCCCCTTCCTGATTAAACCCCTCAGCCTCGAGCGACCCAGCCTGGACAGCGCTCTGGAGGTCAAGAATCCCCCCCCGATTCCCCTCCCCTCGGAGAGTGAAGGAATCCCTCCCCGTCTCGGTCTTCAATGGGTGACCCTGTAACTCTGAGATGAGGCCCCTCTGGGTCCTGGAGTCTCCCACACAAGGCGGGTTTGGGGGGGAAAGAACCTCTCCCCATCTCCCCCCATCGTGTCCCCTTCGCCTGTTTCAATAAGGTGGCCTCATGTCCCTCTAAACTCCAAGGGGTACAGACCCCAACCCACTCACCTTCCCCCCTCGGGAGACGGTCCCTCCATCCTGGGGATCGGCCGGGTATCGCTGCTTGGATACGGGGCCCTGACACCCCTCAAGTATTCCAGCTGTGCTCTGGCTGGTGGAGTTTTAGCAAAACCTTCCCCAACTTTTAAACTTGTGAGGTGAAGGCCAACGTCCCACATCCCTCCCCCACGACTTGATTAAACTGGCTGCCGGCTCTTGGCAAGTCGAGGACGAGGACTCCCACGCCCTCCTCTCTCTCTCTCGCCCCGCTTAAATAATATTCCCCTCCTCTCTTCCTGCGGGCAACTCGCATTAACCGCTTGTTGGACCCCCCC
>NW_025207313.1:9660-12870 GCF_004010195.1 Chiloscyllium plagiosum | reverse complement strand
TCGCCTGTCCGTCCCTCTAACTAGAGAGTCTCCTCTAACGAGCGCTCTCCTCCTCTCCCCCTTTCCCTTCTGAGTCTGAGAGCCAGACCTCACGCCACAGACCCGGTCACTACAGCTTACCCCTGCTAGGCTGTCCTCCCCACCAGTATCCAAAGCGGTATACTTATTGTTTAGGGGAATGATCACAGGGGATCCCTGCACTGCCTGCTTCCTCCCCTTCCCACCTCTAACTGTTACCCAGCTAGCTCTGTTCTCTGGCGTAACTACGTCCCTGTAGCTTCTATCTATCACCTTCTCAGCCTCTCGAATAATCCTCAGTTCATCCAAGTCCAGTTCCAGTTCCCTAACTCGTTCTGTGAGGAGCAGGATCTGACTGCATTTCCTGCAGATGAAGTCGGCAGGAGTATCGGTGGTCACCCCTACCTCGAACATCCTGCAGGAGGAACATTCCACTGCCTGCGCTGCCATTACTCTACACTTCGTCTCCAATGCAAGAACACTGAGTAGCTTACCTGTGGACTTTAAAGTTAGGTTAGAGGAGGAGGATGGGAGGGAGACCCTACTGTGTAGGGCCAGGGGACTAGAACACACCCACTCAAATATCAATCACTTACCTTCCCGACCAGCTCTGCGCTCCAATCTCACTTCCGCCCAGCTCGTGCTGCTCTCTGCTGAGAAAAGACCGTTGGCGTTTCGAAGTTTAAAATATTCACAGTGATTGAGGTGCACTGATTCAGATTTTGTCTCGGACTGCAATTATTGAAACGTGTGAGCTTTGATTCTCACAATTGTGGGATGTCCGGGATATTCTTCCATCGCCAGGGGGAGTGGCTGGCCTTGGACACTGGGGAGACGCGTCCCGTTCCCCATTGAGGTGCGGTCTCGTGTCCCCGAATGGTCCGCTCCCTTGGGCGACTGGTACGGATCCCACAAGAGAGACATCTGAATCAGACAATGATAGGATCTCGACAGAAAATACGGTGAGAAGGGGCCAAGCAGATCCCTGCACAGACCAAGGTAAGAAACATGACTTTTAAGTATTGCCTTGGTGGCCGGGAAAGGGGTATTTCCTCGCTGAGGGACATTCGAGAGCCCCGCGAAATGATGGGTAGGCAGAGTAGCTGTCACGGAGTAAAGGAAGTAGAAAACGTCGCTGGTAACATTCCTCCTGAAAGTCCATTGGGGAGGATGTTGCGGGAATGGACAAGCAATACTTGTACAAGGGGAAAAGATAAAATGGAAATGATTAAATATTGTTGTTTAGTATGGACCAAAGACCCAATCTTTCGTCCGGCTGTCTTCTGGCCAAAGTATGGTTTGGACGAGGATTGGACCTGTCAGTATTTAGATTTGTATGTAAATAAAAAACAACCTTTAGTCAAGAGGAGGCGGACTATGCATCCTGTTGGAAGGGCAGTTTAGAAATGATGGTAGTAAAGACAAAAGATTCCTCCTCTGCCCCATCTATTCTCTGGGATCCTCTTGGCTGTTTTTCTCCGCCATACCATAAAATCAGGTTAGGTGAACATGGGGGAGGAGGAGAGACAGACAGACAGGGACAGGGACTCACAAGAGGAGGACTAAGGGGCGGTGGACGGGGATGCTGTTGTTCCTGGCCCTCAATCCTCAGCAAAAGAAAGGAAAGGTACAGTCGATGTAGAGGAGGCCTCCGGACAATCTAAATCAAAGCCTAAGGGGGGATAACAAAAAAGAAAAGGGAAGAACGTAACGATGTATCCCCATTCGGGAGGTACCAATAGGGGACAAAGAGATTGGGTTTGTAAGCGCCCCCCTCACCAGTGGGGAGGTCAAAACATTTAAAAAGAGATGAAGGTCCTGGTTAAGGATCCGCTGGGGTTGTCTGAACAAATTGATCAATCTTTGGGGCCCAGTCTGTAGACCTGGGCTGAGTTAATGTCTATTTTGAATATACTATTTACTGGGGAAAAAAGGGGTCTTATACAAGAAGCAGCCTTTAAAATATGGGACAGGGAACACCCGATTGGAGATGGGGATGCTGGACAGGGAGAGGTGAAGTTTCCCCTCAGAGACCCCCAGTGGGAAAACCAAAATCCGGAGCATAGAGAAGAAATGAGGGAATTGAAAGCCCTGCTTCTAAAAGGAATAAGAGAGGCAGTTCTGAAGTCACAGAATTTGACTAAAGTCTTTGAAGTTAGACAGGAGAAAGATGAGACTCCCTCAGCTTTCTTGCAAAGATTAAGGGATTCAATGCGGAAATATTCTGGAATGAACTCTTAGGACCCAGTGGCACAGTATCTTTTGAAAGTACATTTTGCGACAAAGGCATGGCCAGACATACAGAGAAAGATACAGAAGATCGAAGGGTGGAATGAAAAACCATTAGATGAATTGTTGAGAGAGGCACAGAAAGTGTTTGTAAAGAGAGAGGATGAGAGACAAAAACAGAAGGTGAAAATGATGGTAGCTACGGTTGATGAGGTAGTTAAGAAAAGAATGGATCTAATAGTGAGTAACTGGAGCGGCGGGTGGCAGCATGTCGGACAGAGAAGAAGAGGGAGAGGGAGAGGACAAGGGGCAGCATTTGATAGAGGGTTCAAGCGACAGGGGCAGAGATGGAAGTCTCCACAGGCAGGATGCTGTTATTGCAGAAACTCGGGCATTTTAAGCGGGAGTGTCCTGATCTACAAAGGGAAGAAAGGGCAATTCCGCTTATGAATTTTGATGAAGAATAGGGGTGTCAGGGGTTCCTGCCCTCGGGGGCCCACCAGGAACCCTTGATAAAGTTGAAGGTGGGACCTTATAGGGAAGAGGTAGTCTTCCTAGTAGATACCGGGGCAGCACGGTCATCGCTGAATTTTAAACGAAAGAAAGTAGAAATGTTAACACGGTCAATTACTGTTTCGGGGGTAAAAGGGGAAGGATTTACTGTTCCAGTATTTAAACCTATGATGATAGAAGGTCCTAAGGATAGGGTCACAGGGGAACTGCTGTATATCCCTGATATAGGAAGTAACTTACTAGGGAGAGATGTAATTATCCTCTTAGGACTGGAGATTGGAATTCAGGAAAAAGAATTAGTTGTACAAATGGCAATGTTGACAGAGGATGTGGAGAGAGAGATAAACCCTATTGTATGGGCGAGAGAAGGGAATCGTGGAGGACTACAGATCCCTCCCCTTGAAATAAATTTAAAAGGAAAGGGGACATTGTCTGTGAGCGACAATATCC
>NW_025207313.1:4155-7868 GCF_004010195.1 Chiloscyllium plagiosum | reverse complement strand
CATTAGAAAATAAAGAGGGAACAGTATACACTGACTCCAAATATGCATTTGGTGTTGTGCACACTTTCGGAAAGATATGGCAGGAAAGAGGACTGATCAATAGCTGGGGGAAGGAAGTAGTTCATGAAGAATTGATTAAACGGGTCTTGGAATCCCTATTACTCCCCCAGGAGATAGCCGTAGTGCACGTAAATGGTCATCAGAAAGGAAATGAACAACAAGTTAGGGGAAATAGATTAGCCAATGAAGTGGCTAGGGAGGCCGCCCTGAACCCACAACAAGTGGTGATTCATTCCCTAATACCTATTGTCCCAAGTCCTAGGGAAGCTCCTATATTTACTGAAAGAGGAGAAAAAGAATTGAGAGATTTAGGGGCTGCAAAATCAGCAGACGGGCATTGAAGGTTACCTGATGGACGGGAAATGTTAAACAAAATGATGATGCGAGAGATTATGGCTGTCTACACCAAGGCAGCCATTGGGGAGTACAAGCAATGTGTGATTTAGTTCTTAGGGAATATGGATGTAAAGAAACATAAACTATTGCTAAACAAATATGTGAGAGATGTATAATATGCAGAAAGGTAAGTAAGAAAGTCTTTTGAAAACAGACCCCGGGAAGAAGAGACCCAGGATTGAGACCCTTCCAGAGTATACAAGTAGATTATACTGAAGTACCCAGAGTAGGAAGACTACAATATATGTTGGTCATAGTAGATCATTTATCCGGTTGTGGTTGAGGCATACCCCCTAGCTACCGCCACTGCGAGTGGGGTGTCTAAAACATTATTAGAGCACACAATTCCCCGATATGGGCTAGTGAACCGTATAGATTCCGACCAGGGAACTCATTTTACCTCTAAAGTGTTACAGGGGCTAAGGAAGGGGTTGGGAATTTCCTAAGAGTTCCATACTCCATGGTACCCGCCATCATCGGGAAGATTTGAGAGAATGAACCAAACACTCAAACGACAGCTCTCTAACTTGATAATAGAAACCAGACTCCCTTGGATCAAATGTTTACCTATAGCTCTCTTGCGAGTACGAACAGCCCCAAGGAAAGATTTGTGACTATCCCCCTATGAAATCTTATTTGGATTACCTTATCTGGGAACGAATGGAGAATTGCCAATTCCTGAAATTAAAGATTTGTTTATAAAGAAGTATATACTGGGTTTGTCCTCCTCTTTATCTTTCCTCAGGAAACAGGGTTTATTGGCACAGAATCCACCCCTTGAATTCACCGTTCACCCCATCCGGCCGGGCGATTGGATCTTAGTAAAATCATGGACAGAGACTAAATTGCAGCCGGACTGGGAAGGGCCGTACCAGGCTCTTTTGACTACCGAAACGGCAATAAGGATGGCGGAGAAAGGCTGGACTCATTACACTCGGATCAAAGGGCCAGTGGACCCTCCAGTTGAGGAAGAAGTCTGGACAGCCGAATCAACGCAAGACCGCTGAAACTCAGGCTAAAGCAACTTTGAGTAACTGATTATACAGTTGCGACGCGAGTGCGGGATTATTTCTGTAGGATTGTATATTAAGTATTTTTGTGCTTCAGCATGATGTTTAGAATACTGGGAATGCTTAGATTTATGATGCTAGCCCTCTTAGTATTGGGATTTTGTCAAATATCATTTTCATATGTATTATTAACAGTTCCTGAGTCTGATAATCCATCAGTAATGGACGTTGATGCATGCAGCTTAGTAAATTGTGGGGATGTAGGTAATCAGAGACTTTACCGCAGCTCTGAGATACATCTTAAGTCCTATGGGGATGGTATTTGGTATAATGGTCTTGTCATAGTACACCGGGCTCCTTCCGAACAGCTCGCGATTGTCCCGATAAAAGGTGTAACCCAATACACCTAACAATAAGGAAAACGACATGGCACGAAGCAATTCGGGGTGGGACCTATGAGATACAATTAAATGAAACATTTGGGATCGAAATGAAAACAAATGGAAAAGATTTATTGGGCTGTTGTTTTCAAATTTTCGTTGGACTTGGAAAACGGATAGAACTACTGGGTAATAAGATACAACCTTTCACCCCTCCCGATGACCCTAAAGTAGTAAGAATTATAGAGGTAATGGACTTGAAACAGACCATCGAAATAGAAACTGGGTACGGGGATGCAAATGCCTGGGTGCAATGGGTAAAGTATGCTGTAAAAAGTCTGAACAAGAGCAATTGCTATGCTTGTGCCTCCGGTAAGCCAGTGGCCCAAGTGGTTCCCTTTCTGCTCGGGTGGAAGCAAGACAGGAAGGGCATGAAATGTATTTTAGCCCTGTATGAGGATGAGACTGCGTGTAATGATAGGATTTGTACCTCCCTATCTCTGACGTTCCCTCAGAAAGATGCAAAAGTCCCCCCCACATTTTCTGCCGCAGTTGGAAATCACACGTCGTGTGTGCGTAGACGAGGTATAAATCGGTCGAGATATTTGGGGGAGCTGAACTTATGTACAGAGATTAAGAATGTTACCGAAACAGAGAAGGGAGGGAACTACTCAGCACTAAAGGTTCCCCGAGCGGATCTGTGGTGGTACTGTGGAGGCAAAATATTGAGACACACACGAACTCCGGATTGGAGAGGGATATGTACAATTGTACAATTGGCAAATCCATTTACCATGGCATTTGAGAAGGAAAAGATAGTAGGTAAAATGGGAAGGGGAAAGAGATTACTGTTGACACATCTTTCGATGACAGGATTTTTCTTGATTCGGTAGGAGTCCCTAGGGGAGTACCTGATGAATTCAAAGCTCGTAACCAGATTGCAGCAGGCTTTGAGTCAGCTCTCTTTTGGTGGGTAACAATTAATAAAAATGTACATTGGATAAATTACATTTTCTATAATCAACAGCGATTTATAAATTATACAAGAGATGCGGTGAAAGGAATATCAGAACAGTTTGATGCAACAAGTAGGATGGCATGGGAAAACAGAATGGCCTTTGATATGATTTTAGCACAGAAAGGGTGTGCGTGTGTGTGATATTAGGAGGAAGCTGTTGTATCTTTATTCCTAATAACACTGCACCTGATGGTTCAATTACACGGGCCTTAAGGGGATTGACGACCTTCGCAGAGGAACTGGCTGAGAATTCAGGAGTAGACACATTTCTCACGGGATGGTTTGAATCATGCTTTGAAAAATGGAAGGGGGTGGTGACTTCTATCCTTACTTCCCTGATAGTAGTAGTCGGGGTATTGGTAGCCATTGGCTGTTGTATCCTACCCTGTATACGAGGGCTCACCCAAAGACTGATTGAAACAGCCTTGATGAAACAGATGCCCCTGAGAGGGAATCAGACAGAGGAACGTTATCGACTAAATAATGAGGAGATGAGTGAGACCAAGATGAATGAAATCTCAGGAATGATGCTTGCGAATTTCGGGGGCGATGTTTAAAAGAAAAATTGCAGAAGATAACAAATGGTAAGTTAAAAAAAGGGGAAATTGTGAGATGTGGGAGAAATAATGTTACTTCTGCAATTTCATTTTACTTATACAAAGTAAATGAACTCACACCAGTGTGTAATTGTTTTAGCCAAGAGCTGATTCAAAAAAGAATGGAAACTGTGTGGAGGAAATACATAATTGTTTTTGTATTAGCTAAAATTGTATGCCAGCATGTGACATGATTGCAAAACAATGGTAGGTATTATGGGCAAATAGATAAGATGTTGTGAGGGGATGAAGT
>NW_025207313.1:1374-3222 GCF_004010195.1 Chiloscyllium plagiosum | reverse complement strand
TAGAACATAGAACATAGAATAATACAGCGCAGTACAGGCCCTTTGTCCCTCGATGTTGCGCCGATCCAAGCCCACCTAACCTATACTAACCCACTATCCTCCATATACCTATCCAATGCCCGCTTAAATGCCCATAAAGAGGGAGAGTCCACCACTGCTATCTGGCAGGGCATTCCATGAACTTACGACTCGCTGAGTGAAGAACCTACCCCTAACTTCAGTCCTATATCTACCCCCCTTAATTTAAAGCTATAAATCACACCGAAGGAATTTCACCAGAGCTGCAACTGCCTTACTTCCCCACTCGCCCTCCCCGTTTACATTTTCCTGCTCGTCAGTGATTTAAAGAAAACCAAATGGATGCGATGTCATTCTGTAGCCTCTCTGTCGATTCCTCCGTTTCAGTTCCAACATGACTTAGATCTCGGGGCGGATCTTAATACTAGCGACGCTATGAATGCGCAAGTCGAAAGGTTCCTCTGAGAGTGTAATTTCTTTCATTGCTGTTGCTGATTGAATGAGCCACTAACGTGAGAACTGCCCCAAAACATGATTCAGGACCTCTGGTGCTAACTCTCGTACGTTGAATAACGACAGACAGCTTCCAAACGAGGCCTTTCAGAGACGACTTTAGGGTACATTTGACAGACCGACTAGTTCAGGAATCCGTGGTGCGCTGTGACACCAGAGCATCAGCTTCTTTCCTGTCTTTGAACCGAGTCACCTGCGCAAGGAATGCAAATGCGGTACTGCTTTTCGTGGAAGGATCAGAAGGCGGTAACTACACTCTCAAACAGAATGGCATATGATCAGAACCAGGTTGGAGAAAAACTTTACAATGTTTTGCACGGTAATTAAATAGAACGGCATTACATTTCACTACGAGAGCAGATTTGTTCAAGCAATTTGAGGCAGGTTTGCAGATGGAAAAGTAAGCAAGAAAGCTCCGTTCTTGTCCATGTAAAAGGCTTCAGTTGAAGAACAAAGCAGTTTTTGCCCAGTTTCGAACTGGGGACCTTTCGCGTGTGAGGCGAACGTGATGACCACTACACGACAAAAACAAGGCTCAGTCGCCCGTCCACAGCTGTACTGACTATAGGACAATGTTGGAAGATGCAACGAAACGTCACCATTTGCAAGTTTCCCTCCAAGGCACATAGCACCCTCCATCCACCTGCAGCACTGTCAGCTAAATTCTTCCCAGTCCCAGCTGTCCCGTTTATCTCTCCACCCTCGAGGCTCCCAGCTTTAGTCCTGGTGAAGGGCTTTTGCCCGAAACATGATTTCTGTTTGCAACTCGGATGTTGCCTAACCTGCTGTGCTTCTTCAGAACCACTCTTATCTTGATTTTGATCTCCAGGATCTACACTACGCACTTCGGTCCAGCTGACCCCCCAGTCCATTGATCTTCAGTGATCGCGAATGTCCACACCAAGATCTCTTTGTATGTCTACACCACACAGAATACTCACTGTTATTGTTTCTTTTCCCAAACTCCATTAATACTCTTTGGTCTGGATTCAATTCCATTCAGCATTTTTCCTTTCCACCTGATTGATGCATCCCTGCAGTCCCTGGCATTCCTCACCATCGTCAACTACACGACCAATTGTTGAATCATCAACAAACTTGTAAATCATGGCTTCTACAACTAAGTCTAAATCATTGGTCTACATCAGAAAACAATGGAACTCCACTGGAAACAGGCATCCAAACATGGTTCATTGCTGGTTTAGATTAACAGATTCAATAACGGCAGAATCGAACTCCTGCTGTCATTTGTAAACTTGCTGGTGACTCTGCCAGTTGGTCTCCTGAGTGATCACTTCTCACATATGGGAGTGGTGA
>NW_025207313.1:0-1318 GCF_004010195.1 Chiloscyllium plagiosum | reverse complement strand
CAGACACGATTCCCATTTTCCCCGTTGTTCATGTATTTTTATTATTCCTTATTCTCCCATGGAATGTGGCTATCATTGGTCTGAAGACCATTTGTTGTTCATTCTTAATTCACCTTGAACTGAGTCAGAGGGCATTCATGGGGGAACCACATGGTCGTGGGTCTGGAGTCACATGTTGACAGGACTCGTTACGGTCGGCAGATTCCCCTTTCGAAGGGACATGAATGAATGAGTTTTCAGTAACATAAAATTATTGTCTCTGTTCCTGAGATTGAGTTTGTTTTTCAGATTTTATTGATCGAATTTAAGGAACAACAGCTGCCACGTTCCAGTCTCCAAAGATTACCCGCCCAATAGATCGCCGCTGCACTAACAACTCCCTGCTGCATTTCTCCATTCAAAGAATGACATTGTCAATTCAGATTATCCCAGAAGGAGAGAGAATAGGACGCGTTTCTGTGTTGGAATGGAAGCAATGTACACTGGATTGGAGTGTTTACTGGAGCGAGAGACTGATGTGGAGACGATGTGAGCAAAAGCAGTTCTTACTGTCAAAGCAACAAAATATCGCTTTGTTAAGGAAAATCTCTTAGAATGCCTTCAATACATCGACATCTCACTTAAGGCTCCAGTGCGCTTCCTCTGAGACAATTCTCAGTGCGGGTTAATGCTGCTGCTCAATCTTAATAATGTGATAAATTGAGATCAATATTCCTTCCACCCCGCCTTTGAACAGAAGCACTCACAGTCTCAGCATTTCACGCGCTTGGATATACAGACAAAATCTTTTCCCTTGGGTCGGAGAGTCTAGAACTAGAGGACATAGGTTTAGGTTGAAAAATGGAAAGATATAAAAGAGACCTAGGGGCTACGTTTTCATACAGAAGGTGGTGCATGTATGGAATGAGCTGCCAGAGGAAGTGGTGGAGGCTGGTACAATTGTAACATTTCAAAGGCATTTGGATGGGTATGTCAATAGGAAGGGTTTGGAGGGATAAGGGCCGGGTACTGGCAGGTGGAAATAGATTGGGTTGGGATATCTGGTCGGCATGGACGGGTTGGACTGAAGAGTCTGTTTCCATACATCTCTATGACTCTATGACTCTATGACCGGGCCTTTACCATTCATGTCACTGGTGCCACAGAATAGCTTCACGTGCTCATGTCCACCGCCACTTCCAGTCCCTATACCTACCCATCCCCCATCACGAAGGCCTCAAAGCCCTCCGCTTCTTCCTTTCCCGTCGAACCAACCAGTACCCTTCCACTGACACCTTCTTTCGATTGACTGAACTGGTCCTCACGCTGAACAACTTCT
>NW_025207312.1:8445-12870 GCF_004010195.1 Chiloscyllium plagiosum | reverse complement strand
CTGTAGTGTTCAGTCTCAGTGGATAATGACTACATTGTCGTGTCCAGTCTCAGTGTATAATGACTACACTGCAGTGTCCAGTCTCAGTGTATAATGACTACACTGCAGTGTCAAGTCTCAGTGTATAATGATTTTGCAGTGTCCAGTCTCAGTGTATAATGACTACACTGTCGTGTCCAGTCTCAGTGGATAATGACTACACTGCAGTGTCCAGTCTCAGTGGATAATGACTATATTGCAGTGTCCAGTCTCAGTGTATAATGACTACACTGCAGTGTCCAGTCTGAGTATATAGTCACTGTATTGCAGTGTCCAGTCTCAGTGTATAATGACTACACTGCAGTGTTCAGTCTCAGTGTATAATGATTTTGCAGTGTTTCGTCTCAGTGTATAATGACTACACTGTAGTGTCCAGTCTTAGTGTATAATGACTACACTGCAGTGTCCAGTCTCAGTGTATAATGATTTTGCAGTGTTCAGTCTCAGTGTATAATGACTCCACTGTCGTGTCCAGTCTCAGTGTATAATGACTACACTGTAGTGTCCAGTCTCAGTGTATAATGACTACACTGCAGTGTCCAGTCTCAGTGTATAATGACTACACTGCAGTGTCCAGTCTCAGTGTATAATGATTTTGCAGTGTTCAGTCTCAGTGTATAATGACTACACTGCAGTGTCCAGTCTCAGTGTATAATGACTACACTGCAGTGTCCAGTCTCAGTGTATAATGACTACACTGCAGTGTCCAGTCTCAGTGTATGACTACACTGCAGTGTCCAGTCTCAGTGTATAATGACTACACTGTAGTGTCCAGTCTCAGTGTATAATGACTTCACTGTAGTGTTCAGTCTCAGTGGATAATGACTACACTGCAGTGTCCAGTCTCAGTGTATAATGACTACACTGCAGTGTCCAGTCTCAATGTATAATGATTTTGCAGTGTCCAGTCTCTGTGTATAATGACTACACTGTAGTGTCCAGTCTCAGTGGATAATGACTACACTGCAGTGTCCAGTCTCAGTGGATAATGATTTTGCAGCGTCCAGTCTCAGTGGATAATGACTACACTGCAGTGTCCAGTCTCAGTGGATAATGATTTTCCAGTGTCCAGTCTCAGTGGATAATGATTTTGCAGTGTCCGGTCTCAGTGTATAATGACTATGTTGCAGTGTCCAGTCTCAGTGGATAATGATTTTGCAACGTCCAGTCTCAGTGGATAATGACTATGTTGCAGTGTCCAGTCTCAGTGGATAATGGTTTTGCAGTGTCCAGTCTCAGTGGATAATGACTGTGTTGCAGTGTCCAATCTCAGTGGATAATGATTTTGCAGTGTCCAGTCTCAGTGGATAATGACTATATTGCAGTGTCCAGTCTCAGTGGCTAGCAACTTCATTATAATGTGCAGTCTCAGTGTATAATGACTACATTACGGTGTCCAGGCTGTTTTTATATCTGAAACCTCAATTCCTGGCAATATCCTCGTAAATATTTTCTGAACCCTCTCCATTCAAATAATATCCTTCTTCTATCAAGGCACAATTACACTATCATGTCTTGGTATATAATGAATACATTACAATTTCCTGCCTAGATGAATAATAAACGAATTACTATCCAGACTAGATATGCAATGAATATTTTACACTTCTGGTTTCAGTGTGTAATGAATATATTAAGCCATTACGTTTTAGTGTACAATAAATATATTACAGTATCCAGTCATTACACAATGCTCGTGTTTCAGAGTGATGTCTTAGTTTAAAATGAATTCGTTAATTTCCAATCCTGGGATATAATTTATATCTTACACTGTCCAGTCACCATATTACAGTGTCCAGTCTTGGTCTGAATGAATATATTAAGGTCCAATCACTGTATATAATGATTATATTACAGTGTTTGTTCTCAGTATGTAAGGGGTACATTAAACTGTCCAGTCTCAGTATATAATGAATATATCACACAGTCCAACCTCGGTATCAGAAGATTATACTGTCCAGTCTCAGAAGATAATCAACATATTCATTAAATATCGTGTCAGTAGAGTGTAATATGTTACATTTGCCTGGTTTGCTGTACAATGAATATTTTGCAATGTACAGACTCTGTGGATAGTGAATATATCACAGGACCAGTGTTGGTCTTTAATGAATCTTTTACAATTTTCAGGATCAGTGTACAGTGAATATAATGTCCAGTCTCAGTACGTGGTGAATATATTATGCTGTGCTGACCTGGTACGTAATAGATTACAGTATCTAGACAAGATGAATAATGAATATTTGAGAGTGAGCATAAAATGAATAAATTACACTGTCCAGACTGGGTGAATAATGTATAAATTACACTGTTCATGTGTGCTGAATAATGAATCAATTACACTATGCAGATGAGATGAATAATGAATAATTTACACTATTCAGACAAGCTGAATAACAAATAAATTACACTGTCCAAACGGGGTGAATAATGAATACAGTACACTGTCCAGACGGGGTGAACGATGAATACAGAACACTGTCCAGATTAGGTGGATAATGAATAAATTACCCTGACCAGACAGGGTGAATAAATGAATAAGTTACGCTGTCCAGACTAGATGAATAATGAATAAATTACACAGTCCAGTTGGGTGGATAATGAATACACTTGCACAGACTGGGTGAATAATGAATAAATTACACTGTCCAGATGTGGTGAATAACAAATATATTGCATTGTTCATGCAAGGTGAATAATGAATAAATTACACTGACCAGATGTGATGAGTAATGAATAAATTACACCGTACAGACAAAGGAAACAATGAATAAATTATACTGTCCAAATGAGGTGAATAATGAATAAATTACGCAGTCCAGGTGGGGGAAAAAAATGAATAAATGAACCTGTCAAGATGAGGAGAATAATGAATAAATTATGCTGATTAGACAAGGTGAACAATGACTAAATTACACTGTCCAGGTGGGAAATAATGAAAAAAATTTACACTGTCCAGACGAGGTGAATAATGAACAAGTTACACATTCCAGATGAAGTGAATAATGAATAAATTACACTGTCCAGGTGGGAAATAATGAATAAATTATACTGTTCATGCATTCTGAATAATCAATAAATTACACTGTCCAGACAAGATGAATAGTGAATACAGTATACTGTCTAGACGAGATGAATAACAAATAAATTACACTGTCCAGACGAGGTAAATAATAAATAAATTACACTGTCCAGACGTGGTGAACAATGAATAAATTACACTGTCCAGACGTGGTGAACAATGAATAAATTACACTGTCCAGATGAGGTGAATAACGAATAAATTACACTGTTCATACAAGCTAAATAATGAATCAATTCAACTGTCCAGATGAGGTGAATAACGAATAAATTACACTGTCCAGACGGGGTGAATAATGAATAAATTACACTGTCCAGACAAGGTGAATAATGAATAAATTATGACGAGGAGAATAATGAATAAATTACACTGTTCAGATGTGGTGAATAATAAATTACTCTGTTCATGCGTGCTGAATAATGAATAAATTACACTGTCCAGACAAGATGAATAATAAATAAATTACACTGTCCTGATGAGGTGAATAATGAATAAAGTACACAGCTCAGATGAGATGAATAATTTAGACTGTTCAGACAAGCTGAATAACGAATAAATTACACTGTCCAGACGGGGTGAATAATGAATAAATTACACTGTCCAGACGGGGTGAATAATGAATAAATTACACTGTCCAGACAGGGTGAATAAATTATGCTGTCCAGACAATGAGAATAATGAATAAATGACACTGTCCAGGTGGAAAATAATGAATACGTTACACTGTACAAAGTGAATAACGTATAAATTACACTGTCCAGACGAGGTGAATAACGAATAAGCTGCACTGTTCAGACAGGGTGAACAATGATAAAATTACACTGTTCAGATGAGGTGAATAATGAATAAAGTACACTATCCAGACAAAATGAATAAATTAAACTGTAGAGACTATGTGAATATTGAATAAATTACACTGTTCAGGTGGGAAATAATGAATAAATTACGCTGTCCAGACAGGGTGAACAATGAATACAGTACACTGCCCAGACGGGGTGAATAAATAAATAAATGACGCTGTCCAGACTAGATGAATAATGAAAAAATTACACTGTCCTGGTGGGGTGGATAATGAAGACACTGTACAGGTTGGTTGAATAATGAATAAATTACAATCTGTACAGTGTCTTCATTATCCACCCCACCAGGACAGTGTAATTTTTTCATTATTTCCCACCTGGAGAGCTTAATCTATTTATTATTCACCTCGGCTGAACAGTGTAATTTATTCATTGTTCACCCCACCTGGACAGTGTACACTCCTCCCTCCCCCCTCTCACCCACTTTCCCCTCTCCCCCCCTCA
>NW_025207312.1:0-1449 GCF_004010195.1 Chiloscyllium plagiosum | reverse complement strand
CTCTCCCCTCCCCTCTCTCCCTTCCCGGAGGCTCACACCCAGCGGCCGCGCTGCACGGTGCGGGACTCTCGGTGTGTAGCTCGGCTTTATTGCTCTCCTAGACCGGCCATGGTTGTGTTCCCGATCCCGATCCCGATCCCGTTCCTGCTGCTGGGTCTTTGCAGGATCACTGCAGCCCGGCAAGAAATGCAAGGTAAGGACCGACCGCAGCTCCCGGGCTCGGAAAACTTTCCATGGGCAGCCAGCAGCTTTCCCCGGAATGGGGATCCTGCCTCTGACCGTTCCCTATCCCATCCCAGGGCACGGTGCTCGCCTATGTCGGGATAAATACTCCCCGGTTCGGGAGAGCCACACGGCAGAGCCATTTCACAAATTGCAGACTTGCTGAGTTCCAGCAGGGACTGAGATTCCCATCGTGAGAGCCGCTTTCTGGTCCCCATCAGCTCCCTTCCCCACGCTGGGGGAGACCTGGAATACAAGGGTGGTCTGAGCAGTCTGAAATCAACTCGTTTACATTTATATAGCGCCGTTAACATCAGAGTGTGCCAAGGTGTTTCGTTAAAGACAACGTAGAATCAAGTTTCACTCGAATAAAACCAACATTCTCCAGATGCTGGGAGTCTGAACCCAAGCAGAGTGCAGGAAAACTCTCCGCAGGGCTGGCAGTCTGTGCCTGAGACAGAGAAAGAGAAACAGAATCCAGTGGGGGATCCCTCCTCAGGCTCCAGCCTTCAACTCATGTCATTGCTGAGTTTTTCCAGTGTCCTCTGTGTTTAAATCCATTCCCACTGGCCAGAACGTCTGGGTTTGGGAACGCCAGAGCTTTCAAACTGAAGTCAGGAGAGGAAACATATGTAAACTCAGAAGGTGCCAGTGCTAACATCTACACACAGGCAATCATTGCTTTTCTGTTTGCATTAAATTGCAATTCTTAAATTAATCCAAAGGTGCAAACAAACTTGGGGCAGTCCCAGGAAACCATGAACTGACTGAGTGATGCAACCAGCCAGAAGAGCAAAATGTCTAACAAACACCTCATCCCAACCGACAGAAACCAAATTCTCAAACCTTAAGCCTTTCGCCTTCTAAGAATCTTCTGTGTTTCAATAAGGTCTCCCCTTATTTATCTAAACTTCAACTTTCTCAACCGCACCTCCCCCCCCCCCAATTAAGGCAGTCTTTTGTACCCAGGATCAACCTAGTAATCCAATGCTAGTGTATTTGACCTTTGTTAACAGAAACAAAACTCTTTATTTTAAGTGTGGTCTGATATGTGCCCCAGGACTGGTGCAAGTGCGCATGAACTGAACCCATTGCTCCCACACCAATCTTTGAGATACATGTTGGATTCCTTAACTTTATTTACCCTTTGCTGGATGTCCTGAGCCTGATCACCAGCAGGCAAAACAGTCTTCAGGTCTTTCACTCACAACTGCAGAGAACAATATC
>NW_025207311.1:11208-12869 GCF_004010195.1 Chiloscyllium plagiosum | reverse complement strand
CGCCTTGTCTTTTGAAATCACTGTCTTTAACTTGTGTACCAGCCTTAATCTTCGTTCTGACCTTACAACTGTTTAAGGTCCAATACCCTGCCAGACTAGTTTATATCCTCTCAAGCAGCTCTAGTAATTTACCCCATCAGGATATGGGCCTCCCTCCCGCTCCCAGTTTAGGTGTCTTCCCCAGCCTCTCTACCTGTGCTAACCCCTTCAGGGATCAATGGACTTATCCACCAAGGTCCCTGTGTTCCTCAGTACGCCGCAAGGACTGACCATTCATTATGTCTGTCCGTTGCTTATCATACCTCCCAAAAGTTATTACCTCGCATTGATCAGAAATAAGCTCTGCTCAGATTATCTGATTGACATTGGACTGCAGCCTGAGACCATCCCCCTAACTGTGGACAACACCCTCACCTTTCATGGCATCTGCAAACCGACTAATGACACCTTCCGCTTTCACATCCAAGTCATTAATGCACATCATAAACAACAGTGGTTCCTGCACAGATCCCTGTGGTACGTCCGCTGGTGAAAGAATTTCAAACACAAAGACGTCTGTCCGCTAATGTACATCCAATTTGCCAACCTGCCTTGGATCCCAATGGCTCTTTACCTTTGGATCAGCCTTCCATGACGGACCTTGTCAAAAGCCTTATTCAAGTCCATGTAACCCACATCATCTGCACTGCCCTCATCAATATGCTTCGACACCCTTTCAAAAACTGAATTCCTCAGAATGTATCTTCCTCTACTCAATTTGTGATGACTAAGCTGAGTTGATCACTGCCTTTTCAAGTGTTGATTCATCCTCAGAATTGTTTCCAATAATGTCCCTCCCCCTGCTGTCAGACTAGCTGCTCTGTAATTACCTGGCCTATCCCTGCTGCCCTGCCTGAACAAAGGAACCACATTAGCGATCCTCCAGTTATTCAGCACTTCACCTGTGGCCAGCAAAGTATTAATTATATCCACCATGGCCCCAGCAATCTCCTCCCTTACCTCCCATAGCAGCCTAGGATACATTTCATTGGGCACTGCGGATCATCTCCAACTTTACGCCAAAGAAAACATTTAATATCTCTTCGTTATTGATCGTACCATGTTATAGAACCTCACCATTCAAAATGAAGTCCGCGGCTACAATGTGTTTCTCCTATGTGAATACAGATGGGGGGTATTCAGTGAAGACCTCAACTACTTCGTCTGGCTCCATGCACAGATTGTCCCTTTGGTTTCTAACAGGCCCCACTCTTGAGCTGGGAATCCTCTTCCTCTAACTATACTCATAAAATACCTTGTGACCTTTCCTTAACAGTATTTTAATGAGGATATTTCATGGCCATTCTTTGCTACTCATTTTTAAGGACCCCCTTACATTCTTGATACTTCTGAAGAGCTTTGCCTGTTTCCATCGTTCTGTACCTCCTTTATCCAGCTCACAGTATCGCTTGACCAGTATTTGCTCTTCAGGGACCACACTGGCCCTGAATTCTCACTGTATCACTTTAATATTTTTCCTTTTTCCGAATGTGACCGTAACTGCAAATAGTTCCTCCCAGTCTGTGTTTGCCAGACCCTGTCTCCTGATAGTGAGATGCCCAGTGACTGTGATATTATAACGATTAGGGGGCTTCCCCAAATTTGGCCTCTTCACTTCTGCA
>NW_025207311.1:2306-11178 GCF_004010195.1 Chiloscyllium plagiosum | reverse complement strand
ACAGCACCCCATTACCTCTAACCTTCCACCATCCATTTCACCTCCCTGTCTGTACAGAGTGCTTTAGTTCTGTAGCGTTTCCTGCCAACCCTCCCTTTGTGTAACGTTCTGAAGCCACTTGAACCGTCCCAATATCTGTAACCTTGCCCTCTCTTTCCATACCTCTCTGTCTCTGTAACAAACTCCCTTCTCTACAATGTTCCTTACCTCTGACCACCTCCAGTCAGTACTAGCCTTTCTAGCTCTCGAACATCCTGCAGTCACTAAAACCATCCATGTGTCTGAAACCTCCTTTCAATTGTTGTAACAACTTTCATTCACACAGCTGCCTCTGTCTATAACCTCAGCCAGTCCATAGAATCCTTGCTCACTCTGGAACCTCACCCAGTGTGTACAAGTCTGAGTAGTACTAACTTCATTCAGTCTCGCCAACCATCCCTACCTCTTATTGCCTGGAGATTCCACAGCCCTCCTCCAGTTCCTCTCATGGACACCATCTATGTAACCTTGTCCTATTCCTGACTATATATTCCTCCTTTTCCAATAAACCCTTGTAAACCTTGGAACCTGGTCTAATGTCTGCAGTGCTCTGTATGATCAGACAAAGGGATGGCACAGTGGTTAACACTGCAGCCTCACTGCGCCTGGGACCTGGCTTCGATTCCAGCCTTGGGTGACTGTCTGTGTGGATTTTGCATGTTCTCCCTCCGACTGTGTGGGTTTTTCCGGGCGCTCTGGTTTCATCCCACAGTCCAAAGGTTGCACGATCAGTGCATTGACTATCATGAAGTGTGGTTTAGATGAGTTAACCATGAGAAATGCAGGGTTTAATGGATAGGTAGAGGTGTGGGACTGGTTCAGATGCTCTGCAGAGGTTTGGAATGGACTGGTTGGGCCGAATGGCCTGGTTCCAGGCTGTGGAGATTCTATTCAGATTTTTGTCCAGTCCTGCAAACCATCCCTGTCTCTTGAACCTTGCCTCATCCCTAGCATTCTCCTTAACACTTTAATCTCCTCCAGTCTCTAAGACACTCCTTTCCGATGTAAGCTTCTCCAGTTCTTACAAAGATCAGTATGACTGTCGACTCTTCCTGTTTTGAGAACCCTCCCTATAACTATTGCCATTTATTACACAACTCCCAATCACTGTTCCCTCCTGAAACTCCCATGAACATTCATATCTCTGAAACTCATTTGGACTGCCTCAACTTCCCAACTTCCCTTTGACAACTTACCTCTGACCACCTCCAGTCAGTATTAGCCTTTCTAGCTCTCGAACATCCTGCAGCCACTAAAACCATCCATGTGTCTGAAACCTCCTCTCAATTATTGTAACAATTGCTGAGACTTGCTCTGTATCAGTGAAGTAGTTAAGTCTTGGTATCCCTCATTATTGTAACCTCCCTCCAGCCTTACAACACTGTGGATCTGTAGAAGCTCTTTCAACCGCACAGTCATCTCTGTGTCTGCAATCTCCTCCACTCTCCATAATACATTCTCTCTGAGCTCCTCTGTAATCCATGAAACAGTCCCTAACACTGTCTTTATCAGTGTAACCTTCACCAAAACACATCCTTCCCTATCTGTGTAAATCTCTACACCAGTCCCTATCCCTCTAAGCTCTGTCTAACAATATAACCCTCCATGTCTGTGTATTTACCTTCAGTCCCAACATTCCTCCCTATCTGCGTAACTTCTCCATGCATTTTTGCTTCACTGTGCCATTCTGGGAAACATGGCAGATGAGGGAAAATTTGTGGAGTGCGGGCCATGTTACGGAGGTAGAATCCGCGGAATTACAGATTTGGTCTAATGTCTGTGGTGTGCAGATTATTGGAGAGAACTTTAAAGACAGGATATATGACTACTTGGAAAACCATAGTTAAATTAGAGACAGTCAGCATGGGTTTGTGAGGGGCAGGTCATGCCTCACAAACCTTATTGAATCCTTTGAGGATATGGCAGAATACGTTGATGGCTCATTCAGAAAATGAGGAGGCATGGGAAACAGGGAAATCTATCTGTCTTGATACAGGATTGGATGGCCCAGAGAAGACAGAGTATGGCAGCAGATGGACAGTATTGAGCCTGAAGCTCGGTGACCAGTGGTGTTCTGTTAAAATCGGCTCTGGGACCCTTCTCTTTGTGATCTTTATAAATGAATGCATGTGGATGCTTGCGAGTGGGTTCGTAAGTTGTCAATGAAGGTTGGTGAAGTAGTGGGTAATGTGGAGGGCTGCTGTAGGTTGCAATGGGATATTGACAGGACGCAGAGCTGGGCTGGAAGTGGCACATGCAGTTCAATCTGGAAAAGTGTGAAGTGATTCATTCTAGAAGGTTGCATTTGAATGCAGAATACAGGGTGAAAGGCAGAATACTTGGTAATGTGGAAGAACAGAGAGATCATGGGGTCCATGTCCATAGATCCTTCAAAGTTGCCACGCATATTGATAGAGTTGCTAAAAAGGCATATGTTGTGTTGGCTTTCCTGAACAAGTGGGTTGATTTTGAGAGCCATGAGGTTTTACTGCATCCTTTTAGTAGCCTGGTGAGACCACACTTGGAATATTGTGTTCAGTTCTGGTCCCCTCTTTACAGGAAGGATGTGCAAGTTTTAGAGAGCGTACACAGGAGATTTACCAGGATGCGGCCTGGAATGGAGGGCATTTCTTATGAAGAAATTTTGAGGGAGCTAAGGCTTTGCTCATTGGAGTGAAGAAAGGGGTGGGGTGACTTGGTAGTGCTGAACAAGATGATGAGAGGCACAGAGAGAGTGAATATTGAGAGACTTTTTCTCCTATCGCATAAATGGCTGTGACAACGGGGTGTAATTTTAAGGTCAATGGAGGATGGAAAAAAGGATAGAGAATGGTATGTGGTTGGAATGCATTGACAACGGTGGTAGTAAAATTCGATACTTTCAGGACATTTAATAGACTCTTGGGTAGGCACATGATTGATAGTAAAATGACTGGTATGTAGATTAGTTTGATCTTACAGTTGGATAAAAGGTTGCCATGGCATCATGGCCGAAGGTTCTTGTGCTGTACTGTTCTGTGTTCTACATTCCGTATGGTAAAGTGGATAATAAGCCCAGATCAATGTAAAAGAATATGGCATTCAGGAGGAGCTAGTCACCTGGATACAAAATTGGCTTGATGATAGGAGACAGAGGGTGATGGGAGACATGTTGTTTTTCTGACTGGAGGCATGTGACCAGCGGTGCAGTTGGTCCACTGTTGTTTGTCATTTGGATAAATGGTTTGGATGGGAATATTGGTTTCCTGGTAAGTAAGCTTCTTGGGTGAGACTGAAATTGGTGGTAAAGTGGACAGTGAAGAAGGTTTTCTATGATACAACAGGATGGACAGTACGGCTGGGATAGTGGGCTGAAGAATAGCAGATGGAGTTTAATTAGATAAAGGTGAGGTGTTCCATTTTGGTGAAACAAACCAAGGTGGGACCTGTACAGTTAATGTTCGGGCCCTGAGTAGTGTTGTTGGTCAGTGACGTAGGGACGCAGATACACAGTTCTTTGAAAGTTGTGTCACAAGCAAACAGGCTGGCGTTTGGGATGCTTACGTTCGTTGTGGTTCTGTTCGTCGAGCTGGAAGTTTTTGTTGCAAACGTGTCGTCCCCTGGCTAGGCGACATCATCAGTGCTTGGGCGCCTCCTGCGAAGCGCTTCTTTGATGTTTCCTCCGGTGTTTATAGTGGTCTGTCCCTGCCGCTTCCGGTTGTCAGTTTCAGCTGTCCGCTGTCTAGGAATTCCCTGGCTGTTCTTTGTCTGGCTTGCCCTATGATAGTAGTGTTGTCCCAGTCGAATTCATGTTGCTTGTTGTCTGCGTGTGTGGCTACTAAGGATAGCTGGTTGTGTCGTTTCGTGGCTAGTTGATGTTCATGTATGCGGATTGTTAGCTGTCTTCCTGTTTGTCCTATATAGTGTTTAGTGCAGTCCTTGCATGGTATGTTGTACACTACATTCGTCTTGCTCATGTTGGGTATCGGGTCCTTCGTTCTGGTGAGTTGTTGTCTGAGCGTGGCTGTTGGTTTGTGTGCCGTTATGAGTCCTTTGGGTCGCAGTATTCTGGCAGTCAGTTCCGAGATGCTCCTGATGTATGGTAGTGTGGCTAGTCCTTTCGGTTGTGGTGTGTCCTCGTTCCGTGGTCATTCTCTTAGGCATCTGCTGATGAAGTTGCGCGGGCATCCGTTTTTGGCGAATACCTTGTATAGGTGTTCCTCTTCTTCTTTTTGCAGTCCTGGTGTACTGCAATGTGTCGTGGCCCTTTTGAATAGTGTCCTGATGCAGCTTCCTGATGCACCCAATATACCAACCACTACAGCGGACAGCTGAAACTGACAACCGGAAGCGGCAGGGACAGACCACCCTCCAGCACCTTCCCCTTCCCTGTTCCTGACATGTCATTAAACCCGGACAATGATTCCCCTTCTCACTGCCCCCCTCCTGCTAGCAAATCCTTTGCAATCCCTTTAACTCTTACTCATAAAACCCTCTCTCACTTCAGGATTCTAAATACTTTTTGGTGATCTTCTCAACCTCACACTCGATTTAGTCCTGAGTGAGGGACAGGTGTGAGTTTCTCGTTGAGGTTTTGACTGTTTCAATGGAATGTCTTTTTCTTGAGTGTTTTACACTGTTCCTTCAAATGTTTTCCACTTTCATTTACACACACGTTTCAGTCTTTTTAGCTTATTTACCTTGGTCAGTTCTCCTCTTAAACACATGTAATTGGATATTTTTGTTTTTAATTGTAGCTTGTCCTTTCTGTGATTAACTTTCACATTTTATATTGCTTTAAATTGCACGTTATCACAATTTCCCGGAGGATCTCTCCAGGTGACACTACTCATTCACTAAGTTCCATCACACAACGGTCGATCTGACATTGTGCAACTAGGTCTGTAACTATGTGTTACTCAAAGAAACACTGAAAGTAATTGTCCGAACTCTCCTTCCAATATCACTGTTGTCAGTGTGATTGTCCCAAATTATACGAATTTTGAAGTTTCACTGAATTGTCATTATGCCTTTATTAAAAATTCCAATGAGTTCCTGTTTAATGCAGCGATGAGCAATGAAATGCTGTTTGGTGGCCGAAAACTGTTCTGCTGCTTGTGTCCTTGGCAGGTAATAGACTGAAGTTACATTCAGACTGACTCTACTTCATGATCTGCGGCCAAATGCTTTCTCTGTAATGCCTTTGGTATCCATTATTGATAGCGATGTCCATTTTTGCCTGAAATTCCGCAAGGTTGCAAATCATTGAATATTTATGCCCACCTTTTGTTCACCCTGTAACCACGTCACCCTGGTGTCTAACTCTCTTTTATCTCTGTCACAAATCCATCTACCTAATTGCAGAGACTTTGTTCATTCCAAAACAAAACATAATACACGTTTCCTACAATTTCCTGTCACAAACCGATTCCCTGATGTACAGCTTTAGTGAAACTCTGTCCCATCCTGTTCCTTTCTGCTTGTCTTCAGCCACATCCCCATGTTGTTCCGATGCTTCACCTTTTCTATTTGGATTTGGAAAGCTCTTTTCACCTGAACCCTGTTCCTGCATCCGCTCTGTCAGTTTGAAGCCCTGTCCATAAGCCTACTAACATGATTGGCCAGGACACTGGTTCCAGACAGTTCCAGTGGGACCATCCTAATGGATTATATTTTTAATCAGGTATGGGGTGTGGGTTTCTCTGGCTGACCAGCCTTGCTTTCCAGCCCTAGCTGCCCATGAGCTGAGTAACTTGCTCAGCCATTTCAGAGGGTAATTGAAAGGCAATCACTTTGCTGTGAGTATGTCGTGCTGACCACGTGAGGATGGCAGATGTCCCCAAGTGTCTTTTTGATGACCAAACGTTATTTTGGACGTCAGCACCAGTTTCGTACTTATTAATGGATTGTTAATTGCAATTTTAAAAAAGTATTGACTGCAAATTCCACCAGTTCTGATGATGGGATTCAAACCTGTCTCCAGTGAACATTGGGTGATGTTTTGGATACATGCTTTTGCAATAATACCACTAGGCCATTACTTCACCTGCTCAAAGGTTGCTCATTGCTGAGCACTGATATCAGTGCATCAGGAACCTAAACCTGTTCTTCCGACATAATTGTTTCATTATGAAATCTTCCTGCACTCTGCTGATATCACTCAGTCTCTCTCCATGTGGTATCCCTCACTGTGAGGGTCTAAATGCTGCCTCTTCCAGTGTCTCTCGCTTTTGGAGCTACTCCAGATCTTGAGCTAACTGAATCCTCCAATCCAGAGATACGCAACAGCACAGGCCAGGGAGGGAGACTGGATTTTCCAGATCTCTCTGGGACTCGGTGCCATTCTCCCTGTGTAAGCCTCACTGCATCAGTCTAATTTCCCATTCTGTCTATTTCTCTGCCTCCTGTCGGTACTCAGGAATTTGCTGACACAGTAGACTTCCCAACTACTGGGTGTCTCGTCCATCACCACATTGGAGATGGTTGGTGAGCCAGAGAGACAAAAGGCAGGGAGACCTGGAGTCTTCAATAAATCCTGCAGTGAGGTAAGATCACTCACAGTGAACAGAGAAGAGAGGAATGAGAGAGCTACAAACATGGGCTAACAAAAGATGACATAGATACAGTGCTGGAGGGGGAATATAGTACAGGCACACCCCAGGCTCATTCACTGCCCCTACTGTCAGCTCTGTTGTTCCGAGACTCACTACTCCGCATCACTGTATCTGTGGCAAGTCTTGCGGACCAGCGTCTTCAATAATTTTTAACTCCAATAGCATTTCCTGTCCCTGTAACCTCCTCTTTTCCCAATAGTCCCTCCACATATTTGAAACGTACTGCATTCCAGACGAAAATCCCTATATCTGTAACTTTCTTCAGTGTCTTCAACATACCTTATCTCAGTAGTCTCCTCCTCCAATAACTGGAGGTAGAGCCATGCTGCACAGAAATGGTCCTTTAGTCCAACTAGTCCAAGTGTCCAGAGTCCCTGAACGAGTCGCATATCCCTGCATTTGATCCATATCCCATCAAACCTTCTCCTCTCCATTTACCTGCCCAAATGCTCATTTAGGCCCTCTCCCATCTCCTGTGTGTCTACACTTAGATGGCCTCACTGACCTTTGAGGAGCCCTAGTGTCTGTCCAATTGTTTTTGTGTAGTCGTATGCTGTAGAAAGTTATTTGCATTCTCCTTAGCCTTAGCTGCCAAATCTATCTCATCCCCCCATGTTGCTTTCCAGCATTTCCAGCCTCTCCGATTCTGTCAAACCCTCTAGTATCAGTAACATCTTCACTATTTGCTCCATTTCCAGTTTCAGGAAATGCTTCTTCAATCAGGATGATCAGAATTCTATGGAGTACTCCAAAGCTGTGCTGACTATCCCTAATCAATCCTTGCCGTTGCAAATGCATGTAACTCCTGTCCCGTAGAATCGCTTCGAACAATGTACGCACCACTGACATCAAGCTAATTGGTGTTTATCTCCCTGGCTTTCCCTTGCAGCCTTTCCTAAACTCTGGCACAACATTAGTTACCCTTCAGGCTCCCTGCTCATCACGCATGGCTGTCAGTGATAGAAGAATCTCTTTGTGGGACCCACAATTTCTTCCTGAGCTTCGCACAATATCCTGGATGTGCTTGATTAGTTCCCATGGAATTGACTCCCTTATATGCATTTAAAAACCTCGAGTACCTCCTGTTATGTGGGGTCTTGCGAAGACATCACTGTTTCTTTCCCTGACATCCCTGTCTTTCTCCACAGTACGTTCAAACATGATATTTTTGGTTAGGATCTCACCCATCTCCAGTGGTCCCACACTTGGATTGCCCCATTCATCTTCAAGGAGTCATACTCTGCCCCTAGTTAATCCTCTATTGTTAATATACTTGTAGAATCTCTTGGATTTTCCTCAGCCTGATCTGCCAACGCTTTTTGTGGTGCCCTTTGTACCCTCCTGATTTCCCTGTGAAGTGAATTACTCCACCGCAATGTTCTTCGATGGATTCCCTTAATCCAGCTGGCTATATGTGACACGTGTCCCCTTTTTGTTGGCCAGAACCTCAATACCCCCAGTCATCCAGAGTTTCCTACTTGTCAGCATTGTCATTCAAACTAACAGGAATATGATGGCTCTGAACTCTCATTTTAATTCCCTTTTTGAAGCTTTCCACCTGCCTGACGTCCCTTTACCTGCACATGGCCTCCACAGTCAATTGTTAAAAGCTCTTGACTAATCACATCTGGATTGAGGAAAGGCCAGTTTTGATCTTTAACTTGTGGACCAGGTTTGTCCTTTTCCATCGCTATTTTCCAACTAATACGATTGTGATCACTTTGCCAAAGTATTGCCCCACTAACAACTCAGTCGCTTTCACTACTTTGTTTCCCAAGGCGAGGTCAGGTTTTACCTCTTCCTGCCGGCCGACCATTTACATTTTGACTGGGACAGCTTTCTTGTACTTGCCAAACAAATTCCTCGCATCCAAGCTCTGAACACGCTAGCAGTCCGAATCTAGGTTTGGAAAGTTAAAATTCCGGACCATTACAGCCCTATCATTCTTCCAGATAATCTGAGATCTCCCGTCATATTTGCTGCTGAAATTCTCGCTGACTGTTGGGGGCCTGTAGTACAGTCATATCAAACTGATAACCCATTCTCATTTCTCAGTTGCACCATTATATCTTCACTGGGCGATCCCCGGGAATATCCTGTCTAATTAATGTTCTGATGTTTTCACTGATCAGAAACTCCAATACCCCTCCTCTCTCAGCACCTGTTCTGTCCTCAACCTTCAGATTGTAGCCTGAGACCATCCCCCTCACTGTGGGCAACAGCCTCACCTTTCATGTCAT
>NW_025207311.1:0-1979 GCF_004010195.1 Chiloscyllium plagiosum | reverse complement strand
TCAATTGTTAAAAGCTCTTGACTAATAACATCTGGATTGAGGAAAGGCCAGTTTTGATCTTTAACTTGTGGACCAGGTTTGTCCTTTTCCATCGCTATTTTCCAACTAATACGATTGTGATCACTTTGCCAAAGTGTTGCCCCACTAACAACTCAGTCGCTTTCACTACTTTGTTTCCCAAGGCGAGGTCAGGTTTTACCTCTTCCTGCCGGCCGACCATTTACATTTTGACTGGGACAGCTTTCTTGTACTTGCCAAACAAATTCCTCGCATCCAAGCTCTGAACACGCTAGCAGTCCGAATCTAGGTTTGGAAAGTTAAAATTCCGGACCATTACAGCCCTATCATTCTTCCAGATAATCTGAGATCTCCCGTCATATTTGCTGCTGAAATTCTCGCTGACTGTTGGGGGCCTGTAGTGCAGTCATATCAAACTGATAACCCACTCTCATTTCTCAGTTGCACCATTCTATCTTCACTGGGCGATCCCTGGGAATATCCTGTCTAATTAATGTTCTGATGTTTTCACTGATCAGAAACTCCAATACCCCTCCTCTCTCAGCACCTGTTCTGTCCTCAACCTTCAGATTGTAGCCTGAGACCATCCCCCTCACTGTGGGCAACAGCCTCACCTTTCATGTCATTTGCAAACTTAAAATTATACCTTGTGCTTTCACATCGAATTATTAATGTACATATTTTACAGTTCAAAATAATTAGAGTCATAGATAGAGTCAATAGCCAGAGGTTTTTCCCCAGGGCAGGATTGACTGGTATGAGAAGTCATAGTTTGAAGATATAAGGAGGAAGGTATAATGGAGGCATCAGAGGTATGGTCTTTACGCAGAGAGTTGTGAATGCATGGAATGTGTTGCCAGCTGCGGTGGCGGAAGGAGTGTCATTGGAGACATTTTCGCGACTGCTGGACATGCACATGGATAGGAAAGAGTTGAGGGGCGCATAGGTTAAGTTACTATATTTTACATTAGGATTAAGTATCGGCACAACTTCGTGGGCCTCAGGGCCTGTTCTGTCCTGTACTTTTCTATGTTCTATATTCTATAATAACCTGCAATGGTTGCTGCACAGATCCCTGTGGTACACCCGCTGGTGAAAGAATTTCAAACACAAAACTTACCCTCCACCAATGTGCATCCAGGTTCCCAAATTGCCTTGGATCCCATTGGTTTGTTGGACCAGCGTTCCATGAGGGACCTTGTCAAATGCATTAATGAACTCCATGTAATCCACATCTTCTTCACTGCCCTCATCAAAATCCTCAACCGTAATTTCAAACAAAAATCGCAGCTGAATTTGGGAGAGTATTCATAATCGATCTCTGCCTTTCCAAATGTTGATTCATTCTGTCCCTCAGAATTGTGTCCAATAATTTCCCTCTCCCTGCTGACAGACTATCTGCTCTGTAATTACCTGGCCTATCTCTCCTGCACTTCCTGAATAAAGGAACCACGTTAGTTATCCTCCAGTCATTCAGCACTTCACCCGTAGCCAGCAAATTATTAAATATATCCATGAGGGTTTCAGCAATCTCTTCCTTTACCAGAACAAGAGGGGCGGGTTTGACTTGAACCAGAGGGGCATCAGTATCCCTGGGGGGAGATTTGCTTGTCTTATCCCCGAGGGTTTAAACTAGTTTGGCAGAGTTTTGGACTCTGAGGAAGAGAAGGCCCATTGACCAGTCAAGTGAAAAATGCATCAATCTTCGAGGGCAAGGTTTCTATCCAGGATATGAAGGGGCACAGTCAAGGGAGAGAAAAGACTTTTGATTTAGCGCGCATTTATTTCAATGCACAAGGCCTGACTGGTAAGGCAGATGCGCTCAGAGCATGGATTGGCTCTGGGTACTTGGATATTATAGCCATAACAAAGACATGGCTGAGAGAAGGGCAGGACTGGCAGCTCAGTGTTCCAGGATACAGAAGCGACAGGCAGGACAGAAGGACAAGTAAGTGAGGAGG
>NW_025207310.1:9246-12864 GCF_004010195.1 Chiloscyllium plagiosum | reverse complement strand
AAATGATCACCAAAATAAATCAATGGTGACAAGGAATACTTTTAAAAAACAGCATATTTCGGAAACTGTAATGTTCTGCCTAATGGTATAGTGGAGGAGGCAGATTCAACTGAGGTCTTCAAAAGGAATCTACAATTTTCATAAGGAGAGGTTTTGCAGTATCACATAGTAAAAGGACTTGGGAGTGAACATAGGCAACTTCCTCTGTGAGAGCTGATCAAAACATTGCGTCCGATCTGTTACCATTGATCGTTGTATAACATTGCACAAACTACCAGCTCACCAGTTATTTCCTAATGGTTTGTCATATTCTGATATAATGACTAACTTAGTCATGCCTGCAACTAAACTTACTTTGCAATTACTTCACTTGATGCAGGAGAACCTGCATTCCGATTTCCCTCATTGTTTGCACTGACAATGTTTCCAGAACTGCAATTCATCAAAGAGCACAAATTCAGTCATTTAACATCAGTAACCTTATCCAGAATTAAGTCCAAAGCAATTTAACAAAAAAAAAATCGCAGACTTGAGATTCAATCTTCCAAGCCTGATAGACTAGTTTTCTTAAGTTAGTCAATGACTGTGCAATTTTAATAAATCACATTATTTTGCCACAGTGATAACAAAAGAACAGAGATATCCATGCAAACTGAGAATCAGGTGTAACAGATCTTTAGCTGATCGTTGTTCTCTTCAGAAATAGAGATTATAGACAGGAAATATCCTTTCAGTGTAAGTCTAATGAGTTGCTGTAGTCCATTCCGCGGAGTGTTAGTGCAAGGTAGCCCAACATTGTAGCTCAGTGACGGTTAAGGGAGTGGCAGTTAGGTACGTTAGTTCTTTTGCCAGTCAATCAAACTGCTCTCTCTTTGATGATATTGAGCTTCTTGACTATTGTTGCAATTAAACCAATCACCAGGTGAGCAGTGAAGATTCCAATGCTCCCGATTTTAGCCTTGTAATGGTGAAGTTAATGGGGGGTGGGGGGGTAGTAATGACAAAGCAGTATACCTTGAATCACAGTCTTGTAATCTTGCTAATGTTATTAGTTATTGCTGCGTTCACCACCCATCCCCCTGGAGTGTATTGGCAATGCTGTCCTATGATCTGGAAAATGTTGCTGGGACTTTATTTGTTTTCAAGATGCATCATGAACCATCATGGTCATGTTGGTAGTGGTTCTTTTAACTTCCACAGGATGTCTACAGTACACCACACTGAGGGAATGTTGGGGTTGGGGTGTGGAAGAGACAGTACAGGGTGAAAAGAAGAGAGAAACATTTATTTAGTATGTCACCATTGTTTATAGCCATTTCTGGGTTATGCAAGACCTTCATATTAAAAATCAAAAAAAATTCAACAGACCATTGAAAAACTTTGGATGTTTTATGCTGATTCAAGATTGGTCTCTCAAAATAAGCCAAGCATTTCTGAACCAGTCAAGCAGTTGTTTTCTGTGATTGTTCTCATCTCTGTTAGTGTTCACCACACTGCCATTGGATGCCTTCGTGAGTCAACCCTGACATAATCTTACAACAACTGCCAGCACTTCCCTTTCACAATATTGGATCCCTAACATTGCAGATTTAAATCTGACATTATACCAGACTTACTTGCCAATCTGTTTCCTTTTGTTTCTGACAAACTTAGGTTTCCACCTAATTCACAGTATGAGGTGTCAGCATTTTCACAGCTGCAACTCATCATAAAGTACCAGTTAGATCATTTTAAATATGTGCATGATCACCAAGTTAATATTTGGCACTTCTTATCATCATCGAGAGTTTTGGCTGTGAGGGCAGGAGCTGGCGGTTGGGTAGTAAAGAGGTCAAATAAAGACTTTCTGCATGAGGACAGAGGAAAAACATCCCAAATGCAAGGATTTAAGTTTAACTTCCTGATCTTAGAAAAAGAAACTCAAGCTCTTCACATACTATTGCTAATTTAACCCTTACAGTCACAATTTGTTTGATTCAGAATCCGAATATAGTAATTTCTCATTTTTCAAATTCACTGAAGGTTCATGTCATATTAGTCAGTATTGGCTATATTGTTGAAAAGAAAATTTTATTCCTTTTTCTTTTCTGCTCCTTCATCCATTCGGAGTTTACTGCAAGATCTGACCATAATAAACCCAGAAGTAATTACAGGTCTCTGACCCAGAGCAGTGTAATGACCTCAGTATTTAGGCTTCGATTAATTGATGACATCAGTGAAACGGTGTAGATGTGATGCTGCCTGTATTGAATTCACCATGAAAGCACTTTCTAAGTTTGATTCAAACAAATAACTATGACTAGGGAATGTGCCTGACTCCGTGGATACACATGGCCTCTGGTCAACTTAAATTATAAAAAGTGCTAGGCATTCAATGGCGACATTGTATGGGAGATAGACAAGGCGAGGAGACCAGGAGCTGGTCCCGATCCATAGCCATATTTCATCAAATGTCACCAAAGTCTGGAGGTCATGGCAATGATTTTGGAGGGAATGTGGAATGGTGGGTGGGGGAGTGAGGCTGAGCAGGAAATAGAAACAAAGAGAAGCGATGAGGTGGGGTGAAGGAGCGGAACCCAATTCTTCAGTATTTTCACTATAGCTCCAATGGCCAGAAACAGAACCTCAATATTGATCAGCAAGTAATTTCCCTTCTCAGCATTTAGGGTGGTGGTACTACTGTTTAAGACAACTCTGTCACTAATATTAAATTCCTTGGGAGGCAGTCTCGCAGCCTCTTTAATGTAGCTGCTGTTGTCTGAACTGGCATTTGTCGCATTGCACAAAACATTTTAAAGGAATCAGTGGTTCTCCAACATTCCCTTTTCACAAATGAAGCATAATTAAACCACATCAAAATCAGATGAAATCAAATTTGCTTCCTCATGGTTGCCCTCACGTCTGGCAAACTTTGATTCCCATCCTCCTGACAATCTGGTCTGTCAGAATGAAGCACAAATTAAGCAAAAGGCTCACACCTATAAACAACTTGCAAACATTTGGAACTAAACCCTGAAGATCAAAAGGCTCTGTTGAGCTGATACAACATTTTGTTTAAAAAAAAAGAGGAATCACTCTACTCACCAGGAGTAATGCAAATATAGGGAGGGACTGTAGTCTGGAATGGTGGTGTTTGCTATAGCGCTGGGAGATGTTGTCAAGAGGAATCTTACAGAAATTCCTGCTTTCCAGAAACTCCTGTTCACATTACATTCTGTTAAAAAGGCCACTTTCAAAAGCTATGACTGCAATATATGTTGCCTTTTTTTCAACTTGAACCATGGTCAGTTCTTTTTGAAGAGATGGGGTGAGGGGAGGTGGCCGATGTAATAGTATTGGGAAACAAAGAGTTAGGTAGTCAATGTGTTTTCAATATGTTTAGCCTCATTGCACAGTCCAGTGCTTTGAAGTGAACAACTGAAGGCCTGAACATTGAAGGTCTGGAAATGATTATTGAACGACTTTATGTGAATGCATGCTCAATTATTCACTGGCATTTAACTGGGAGGTGGTAGGATTTAGAAAATGGCAGGTCGGGACTCTGGCACCTTCTCATTGCTAAGCCATGCTGACATAGACCAGTTCTCTTTGACATCTTGACTCTCCATGATCTCTCAA
>NW_025207310.1:3688-7741 GCF_004010195.1 Chiloscyllium plagiosum | reverse complement strand
TTGCAAACATTAATAGTGCCACAGAAAGGTTTGTCACTCTGCTATTGCTCCAATTGATCCATCAACTCTTTAGATTTGGCCGTTTCCTTCTTGGGATAGTGACCCAGCAACATTCCACATCAGCAGCATGCCAACATTAGTGGTACTATCATTCACAGCAGCGCTGGGTCCATCTCTCAGTCCAAGCAGCAGGGCTCCACCACAATTCACAACACTATTACTGCAAATGGCTTATTTTTAAGAAAAACCACCACAATCTAACTTCTAGAAAGAATACACACTTGGGAGGCAGAGCCCAGCAGTTTCCGTCATGTGCTCACCATGGCCTGGAATAGCGTATTTGACATTGTTCTCGGATGTATGCAGAAGGAAATATCTACATAACTTCACAGGAATTGTTGGTTCTCCAGCAATAACCTTTATTCCAAATACAATATTAATCAGGAATTAAATTGCACTTTGGATCAAACTGACTCTTTAATTTCTTCAGTTGTTCCTGACGGACTATAGGTTTCATTTCCAGCGCAGTTTGGATTGTGGCACTTACCATGCCTGCAATTGGTCATTAAGATAAATGAAATTATTTAAATAAGCATTTGGCTCCATCCCACAATTGTGTGCCAGCTGTTTGAAAGACTGAAGATTCTGGATTCAGGACTGCAGCCTGCATTCAGCCGTTTGAGTGAAACTGGTCACACTCCAGATGGGTGACTGCAATAGATGGTGAATTTAGAAACTTCAATAACAAAATGCAAGCAAACTTACAATGAAGTGTCTTTGATGTCCTCTCCCGATACAATATTTTTGAACCAAAATTCTGAATCCCTAATTCTTATGCAGATAACAGAGAGACAGTAATGCAAATGCTGCCTGGAGTGGTGTTCCCTGCGCTGTTGTGTGATGTTTCCTGAAAAGTACCTGGAAAGTAATTTCCTTTCTATTTTGTGTACTCTGAATGAAACAAAACATTAATCACATATTGTTTTCAAACTTACTTTTTTCGTGATAGATTTTGGAGTGTACAGTTTTCCATCGAACTTGTACTATGGACTATCAGGTGGTCTGCTTATAGTCAGAAAAGTGCTATTCGGTCATTTTAAGCGTACATCTACATCCACAATAAAATCATCATTATTAACCTGAAACATTGAGGAAGTATTTCAAGCCATGGACAGCTAGTTTTGTAAAACTAGTTCAAGGCACAATTACAGTAGATGGTGATTTATTACCCCAAAACCCTCACTGGCTGTTTGCAAGACAAGGTAATGAGACTGGAGTGTGGGAGCAAAGAAAGGGAGATACGATGCAACCAATTCATCTCTTCAATACTTTATACTTGTTGAAACGTCTCAAAATATCTCAACTAAAGAGTTTCAGGCCCAAATGGAGACGAGGCAACCAATTTTCCAATGTCTCCAATGAGGACCTTTGGTACTGTCTCGACATACAGCGCTGAACTTTCCACGTCAATTTGCTCTTGCCAAGATTCTGATGAGTCAGGCCAAGTGGAGGGGAGTTCAGGAGCAAAGCCCAATCCCTTCTGCACCATTATATTATCTTGTCAGTGGTGGGCAAATGAAGGCACCATTTTAGAACCACTCATGTCTCTCTATGTTGTGAACAATAGAGCTCCTCAACTCCCACAGTGAGCTTTTGCCTGCAAATCTCTTTAGTACAGGCTCAGCTATACCCATCACTAATGGCAGCAAAGGAAACGTCGTTGCCCTGCCTTCACTCTGTTATTGCTGTTAGCTCCTGGAATCATGCCATTTCAATAATGGTTTGTGACCAGGCAGCAACTTCTGTATTAGCTACTGTCATTACCATGCCACCCTTGGCACTGCCAACCATCGCGTTATAATCCAGCTCTCAGTTCAATCAGCAGGCTTCACCAGAATTCATGAAATTATGACTGCAAAGGTCTTGTGTAAGAAAGAACACCAACTTCCAACTTCAGGATGTAATACATATTTTGCGGGTTAAACTGAGTGTGGTAACTAGGGCCTGCCACATGGTTCCTGGATGCAGAAGGAAATATCTACATAACTTCACAGGAACTGTTTGTTCTCCAGTAATTGCCATGGAGAATATAATATCAAATGAAGCACGAAGTACATAAAAGATCAAACATATTTTGTAGTTATTGCAAACAATCCTGGAGAACTATATTTTCCACATCCCAAGCAGTTTGGATTGTCAAACTTGCCATGCCTGTAACTGGACAGGCAAGATAAATTAAGTCCTTATGTTAGCATTTGCCTCCAGCTACTATTGAGTGCCAGCTATTGCGGATGGTTGATGTGCAGAACGTGGCACAGTGGTGAGCACTGCTGCCCCACAGCGCCAGAGACCTGGGTTCAATTCCCGCCTCAGGCGACTGACTGTGTGGAGTTTGCACGTTCTCCCCGTGTCTGCGTGGGTTTCCTCCGGGTGCTCCGGTTTCCTCCCACAGTCCAAAGATGTGCAGGTCAGGTGAATTGGCCATGCTAAATTGCCCGTAGTGTTAGGTTAGGGGTATGGGTGGGTTGCGCTTCGGCGGGGCGGTGTGGACTGGTTGGACCGAAGGGCCTGTTTCCACACTGTAAGTAATATAATCTAATCTCGCTGCTTGAATGGCTGAAGACTCTGAAGATTCATTTTTGCAGCTTGAGTTCAGCTGCTTTTGTTAAACTTCTTACAATCCAGACGGATACTCCCCTAAAACTGTTTGTTTTGAAAAGAACTCTCCAACCCAAAGAACAATGTGGATAATGGAGAGGCAGTATGTGATTGCTATGGTCGGGAATGGCAATCTCTGCACTGCTGTGTGTTGTTTTCATGAGGGGTCTGTACGTTATCTTACCATAACTGCCTGCCCACCAGCAACTTACTTTCACTTTCTTCTACTGTGAATGAAGCAAAATCACGGTCACATATCGTATCAAACATTCTCTGCACTGCTGTGTGGTGTTTTCATGAGGGGTCTGTACGTTATCTTACCGTAACTGCCTGCCCACCAGCAACTTACTTTCACTTTCTTCTACTCTGAATGAAGCAAAATCACGGTCACATATCGTATCAAACATACTTTTTCGAGACCGCCTTAGATTTGGAAGGTACGGTTTTCCATCTCCATCGCAGTTTAGGCTGTCACGTTTACCAGGCTTGCAATTGAACAGGCAAGTTTAGTCACTGAAATCAGCATTTGTCTGCATCTCCAATTGTGTGCCAGCTGCTGGAACGGCTGAAGGATCTGGATTCAGTATTACAGCACTTATTCAGCTGTTGTTTTTTTTTAAAAACTGCTCACACTGCAGAAGGATGACTGCATGTGTTGGTGATTTGTTTTGTCAAACTTACATAACTGGTTTGCAAGAAGTCAGAGCACAGGTAGGGGGAGAGGCAGAGAATGTCGGGGAGATGGAATTTTTCCTTGCAGTATAGATCAGAGAGGTCAATGGGAGGTAAAACGTTCAGGATCCGGCTGATGAAGGGGAAACGTTTCACTGAAGAGATTTGGATGTTTTAAAGCAATGGCTTTTCCAGCAACTCTGTTTTCCTTTCTGATTTACTGCATTCGCAGTTTTTTCGAGTTTTATTTGAATGCTTTCTGTTGTTCTAGTTAAATAAGAGCATCAATCAGTAGGAACAAAGCAAGCATTAGGGATGCAAATTTAGTGCTATTGCTGTGGTCTGGTCTGCAAAGGTGTTTGTTGCACTGCTGTCACATGAGGAAGCCCCTTTCAAGAGGAAGCCCCTGAACAATCTAAACAACAGCTCTCCAGCAATATCCTTTCACATCTTTGATTTCTGAATCAATTATCATTTATACACAAACTGGAGCAAACTTATTTTCTGCAACTGTTCCTGGAGAAATTAGATTTCCCGGTTCTTCACATTATACGCAGCTGAAATTAGTCATGAAAGAAGACATTTTAAGCTAGGTCTTGTATGCACAATTGGCTGATGGCTGGTATAAAATTGTTGGATGCTCAGGGATTCAGTATTGTATTCTTTGATCAACTGTATTTATTAAGTAGATCAACTTCCAGAGGTAGTGGGACAATGGAAAAC
>NW_025207310.1:1374-2917 GCF_004010195.1 Chiloscyllium plagiosum | reverse complement strand
AGAGACCTGGGTTCAATTCCGGACTCAGGCGACTGACTGTGTGGAGTTTACACGTTCTCCCTGTGTCTGCGTGGGTTTCCTCCGGGTGCTCCGGGTGCAGGTTAGGTGAATTGGCCATGCTAAATTGCCCGTAGTGCTAGGTAAAGGGGTAAATTACGCTTTGGCGGGTCGGTGTGGACTTGTTGGGCCGAAGGGCCTATTTTCACACTGTAAGTAATCTAATTTAATTGGACTAAAACTTTTTTTGTGATCACTGCATTCATTACTGGAATCTCTTCACTTTGGAAGTGTCACAGTTTCCATATCGGCGATTAGTGTTACAGCACAAATTAAGTGATTTTAAACAAACACTTGAAAAATTTAACAATTGTAAAAGCTCTGAAGATGGAGGATTTCAGCATTATAAACTTGTTTGTTGGATCTTTACATTGAAACTCCAATTTATCAGTTTAATCAACCTGCCACATCCCTCACAAACAAGGATGAGATAGATATTCAGCATGAATATGTCTCATTAATTGTAACTTTAAATCCACATTCCTGCCTACCTGAAAACCTTTCGCCATCTCTCTCTCAACAATAAACTGTTTATGTTTGCCTTTAAAATATTCCATAAATCTGCTTTAATAACGTGCCAGAGTTTCCACATTTTGAGAGAAAACAAATCATCTGGATGTGTTTTAAATGGGCAACCACTGACATTTAGACAGCAATCCTTCATTCACGTCTGTTCTGTAAGATGAAACATCTTGTTTCAATTAATTTGCCTCTTCCTGTCCTAACCACAAACTGACAAAAAGCCTAGACTATCCGAATTCCCGTTGTATGGCAAGTCATTCTGTAAGTATTATTCTGGTAAGCATTCTCCGAATTGCCTCAACGTATTTACTTGCTTCCATAAACAGCGTGACCGATAAGAATTAGAGCATTCGAGATACAAGCTCAACAGTGCTCTCTACTTTTGTGTTTAAATACCCCAAAATAAAACGAAAACATTTATTCACTGTCTTAATTACGTACTGCTAGCACTTTGTGATTCAGGTAATGTTACACTCTGATCCCACTGCATGTCAGAGCTATGGAATCTCCCTCTAACAAAACAAAATTCTTTTCTTTCAGTCAAAATGGACAACTTCACTTTTATCCACGTAAAGCTCTATTTGTCAGGCCTTTGACTACTCACTGAACCTATATTTCTCTATAGCGCCCCAATGTCCTCTGAAGTTATTTTTTTTAGCATTTCTTTGTCATGTCAGCTTTATATTAATTCCTTTGTGAGTCATGGACTGTGAGTCAATACTTGGAAGATTTGAGCAGATACAGATTTGTTTTTCATAGCTGCTCAAGTTATATTATCCGAACCATTCTGAACTCCGTTTAATTCTCAGTTCTAAACAAACACCGAAGTAATGAATATTCATGTAAAAAAGGCTGAACCCCTGAATATAATTAGAGTATACCAAAATAACTATAGGATTCTTGTCAGCACCTCTCTCTCTCTGTCACTCTCTCATACACACACACACACCATGGATAAGGGAAA
>NW_025207310.1:0-685 GCF_004010195.1 Chiloscyllium plagiosum | reverse complement strand
AAAAAAAGACAGGTTGAACACATGGCTTGAGAGATGGTGTAGAAGGGAGGGGCTCAATTTGTTGGACATTGGGACCGGTTCTGGGGCAGGTGGGACTATTACAAAATGGACGGTCTACAACTGAACCAGACTGGAACCAATATCCTTAGTGGATTTTTTGCTACTGCATTTAGGATATTTAAACTAATGTGGCAGGAGACTGGGAACCAGAAGAGAAAATAAGTAGGCTGTGATGTGGATACCGGAGACTGTAAGAATTAAGAAGATTGCATTCATAAAGGGAAGAGTAGACAGAGAGTAGATGAGCACAAAAAAACTGTGAGCCTAAAATGCAATCTACTTTAATTCAAGGAGTATAGTGTGAAAGGCAGATGAATTAGGGCTTGGATTGGTGCCTGGGAGTATCACGTCATTGCAATCACAGAGGCTTGGTCGAAGGAAGGGCATAAAGATTGGCAATTAAACATCCCTGGATATAGACGCTTCAGATAGGACAGGGAGGGAAGTAAAAGGGAGGCGTGGAGTTGCATTGCTGGTCAAGGATGATATCACGGCTGTGCTAAAGGAGCACACTATGGAGGTCTTGGTTAGTGAGGCATTATGGGTGGAGCAGAGAAATTAGAAGAGTGCAGTTACACTGTTGGGGCTCTTTTACAGGCCTCCCAACAGTGAGCATGTGGTAGAA
>NW_025207309.1:9821-12862 GCF_004010195.1 Chiloscyllium plagiosum | reverse complement strand
CCTTCACCCCTCAGTGAATCCAGTGCCAGGAATAACTGCTATTAGTCAGACTGACAGAATGTGATCAGATGCACACACTGTCCTTTCACATCATCAATATCGCCCAGCTCCCACCCTGTCTCATCTCATCTGCCCCTCTTCCATCTTCAATATTTTAATCGGGGCAGCATTAAGTGTCGTACTTTGAGCTGAGCTGTCTTACCTTCTGTACTCTCTATCAGATGCACACACTGTCCTTCCACATCATCAATATCGCCCAGCTCCCACCCTGTCTCAGCTCATCTGCCCCTCTGCCATCTTCAATATTATAACCGGGGGCAGCATTAAGTGCCATGCTTTGAGCTGAGCTGTCTTACCTTCTGTACTCTCTCTCTAAATGGCTCCAATCCCCCCCAATCCCTCTCCGGTTTAAGATGCTCCTTGACATCTGCCCCAATGAATGAGATAGACCGTCACCTGGCCCAATATCCCCTTCCGTGGGTCAACATCTACTGTATTTAAAACAAGGAACTGCAGACCCTGGAGAGCTGACAGATAACACAGAAATTACTGGTGATATTTAGTAGGAGGGGCCTCATTTGTGGGAGAAATCCGAGTGAACCTCTAGAGTCCAGTGATTGTCCTTCAGAACTGAAGGGATCTGATGCTGATGCTGTCAGACCTGCTGAGCTTCCCCAGCAGTTTCTGTTTGTATCTCAGTCCCAATCCAATTGGTCCTGATCACGGCCTCGGGAATAGCTTGCCAATTACTGGGAAAGGGTTGGACATGTCTCCTTCCCAGCAGTTAACCCGGGCTCGAACCCCTGCCATCGCACTGTTGTACTTTGAAAGCAATCTTAAACAGGGAAAAACGCCGAGATGGAATGAATGAGATTGGACCCTCTGAGGTTTCCCAAACATGGCCACATTAGGAGGGCAGGGTGGGTCCCACCTGCTATTACATTCTCAGAGCTGGGGAAAGGAGGTTTAAACGCTCTGGGGGACCAGATCAATCATCATTTGAAGATGGATTGATTAACCACAGGCCAGTGAGCATGGATTTATTCAGGGAAACACGTGTATGATGATCTTGACAGATGCCCTCCAAAGGAAGGCGATGACCGATGGAAGGAGTCCTTGTGATGTAGATCAACTGGATTACAGGATTAGTGCTCATGTGCCTGACTGGGATAGTTCAGCTGAGACAAGATGCTCTGTAGAAATTCCCCAAGGATCCTTCCAGAGCAGCTTCCAGACCCACGGCACTATCATGTGGAATGCTGAACACAGCAGATACACGGGAACACCATCAGTTGACAATTCCACATCAATTCACTCCCCACCCTGGCTTGGAAAAACATCTCAGTCCCTCAAGTGCCATTGGTTGGAAATCCTGGAACTCCCTCCCTTACATCATTGTGGGTTTATCTGCCCCAAATAAATGGCAGCAGTTCAAGGCAATAACTCACCGTCACCTTCACCAGAGCAATTATATCTGAGCAACCCGTGGTGACCCAGCGGCAATGACCCAAACACATTAATGAATCACAAAATAAAGCTCAGTATTTGGGATCCGTGTGCTCCAGTGCCGAGTATCTGAATAAACTGGGTCTATATTCTAGAAAATTGAAAGGTGATTTCATTTGAATATCTCAGATTGTGAAGAGGCTTGAGAGGGGAGATGCTGAGAAATTAATCCTGTGGGTCTGGGAATCTGAAACACGATAACACAGTCTCAGGAGTTGCTGGAAAAGCTCAGCAGGTCAGGCAGCATCTGTGCAGAGAAATCAGCGTTAATGTTACAGCATCCGCAGTTCATTCGGGTTTGATTGCCACCCTCTCAGGGTAAGGGGCAGGTTATTTGGGACTGAGATGAGGAGACAGCGCTTCACTCTAAGGCCTCTGAGTCTTTAATATTCTCTCTCCCTGAGGATTGTGGATGCTCCCTCACTGAGTACATTTCAGATTGGAATAGACAGATTGCCGGGGTCTCAGGGAGTCACGGGATATGGGGAGTGGGTAGGAAACCGGATTTGAAATCTCAAACCAGCTCTGATTGGATTGACTGCCAGAACAGACTGAACAGTTTAAACAGGCTGTATAGTCTCATCCTGCTCTCATTTCCTGAGCTCTTAGATGTTTACTGAAACAACTCCCAATCCCTTTGGATTTGGTTCTGAACTGAAGGCTTCTGATTAGATTAGATGAGATTCCCTACAGTGCGGAAACAGGCCCTTCAGCCCAACCAGTCCACACCGACCCTCCGAAGAGGAACCCTCCCAGACCCATTTCCATCTGACTAATCACTATGGACAATTTAACAAGGCCAATTCACCTAACCTGCACATTTTTGGACTGTGGGAGGAAGCCGGAGCACCCCCTGCACATTTTTGGACTGTGGGAGGAAGCCGGAGCACCCGGAAGAAACCCACACAAACATGGGGGGAATGTGCAAACCCCACACAGACAGTCGCCCGAGGCTGGAATTGAACCTGGGAGCCTGGTGCTAACTACTGAGCCACCTTGTCGCCCAAATTCTGGTGCTGTCAGACCTGCTGAGCTTCCCCAGCAATTTCTTGTTTGGATTTCAGCACCAATCCAGTTGGTGATGATCACGGCCTTGTTAAGGGTGTTTGGGAATGGGGAGGGAGCTGCTAGCAGGGTCATGGTGGGATAATGGGGAGCATAGCTGCCTTCCAAGCAGTGACTGGGGTTTGATTTCCGGCCATCGCAGTGTTGTAGTTTTTAAATCGACTTTTAAAGGAAGGCCATCGGGATAAAACCGGATCTGTCAGATTGCTCCTTGCTTTTCCTGGCGATGGTTCCTGTGTATTTCAGTGTGGAACCGGGCAGCATTGCTCGGCATCTCGGAAGCTTTCCCCTCTGCTGCTTCCCATTTCTTATTGAAATATTGGTTGCAGCACAAGGATGGGTTTGTTTTGTTCGAAAAGTGAGAGACTGCTCCCGTCAGGAACCTGAAATAATTACAGAAGCCGCTGGAAACACCGAACAGTTCCAACAGCTTCTGTAGTGGTGGGGAGAGAGGATTAATGTGTCAAATC
>NW_025207309.1:5849-9038 GCF_004010195.1 Chiloscyllium plagiosum | reverse complement strand
GAACAATGTGTGGAAAGTCCTATTGCAGTCCACACGAGGTACCTTTCCCACTGCCCTGCTCCCACGGGCCTGCAATGCTGCAGACTGAGCAGACAACCCGAAGCACAATGATGAGCTCCTTCCGGCCCACGGCCCTCCTTCTCGCTGAATGAAGACAATCACCAGAAGCAAAATCCAGCTCTTGTGCATCTGCTGATGAAGTTGCGCGGGTATCCGTTTTTGGCGAATACCTTGTATAGGTGTTCCTCTTCTTCTTTTTGCAGTCCTGGTGTACCGCAGTGTGTTGTGGTCCTTTTGAATAGTATCCTGATGCAGCTTCGTTTGTGTGTGTTGGGGTGGTTACTTTCACACTTTAGGACTTGGTCTCTGTGTGTGGCTTTCCGGTATACCCTTGTCGTGAATTCTCCGTCTGTTGTTCTCTGTACCATCACGTCTAGGAATGGGAGTTTGCTATCCTTTTCTTCTTCTCTCGTGAATCGGATTCCTGTGAGTGTGGCGATGATGACCCGGTGTGTTTTTTCTATTTCCGTGTTTTTAATGATTACAAACGTGTCATCGACATATCTGACCCAGAGTTTGGGTTGAACACTATTCAAAAGGGCCACAACACACTGCAGTACACCAGGACTGCAAAAAGAAGAAGAGGAACAACTACACAAGGTATTCGCCAAAAACGGATACCCGCGCAACTTCATCAAGGCTCCAACAAGAGCTGGATTTTGCTTCTGGTGATTGTCTTCATTCAGCGAGAAGGAGGGCCGTGGGCCGGAAGGAGCTCATCATTGTGCTTCGGGTTGTCTGCTCAGTCTGCAGCATTGCAGGCCCGTGGGAGCTGGGCAGTGGGAAAGGTACCTCGTGTGGACTGCAATAGGACTTTCCACACATTGTTCCAGAAAGTTACTCCAGGTATTCTTAATGAGGATCGGAAAAATACATTGCTTGAAGGAGGAGGATCAGGAAAACAGGATAGAGCTGATGACATCAGCAGGATTTCTCGGTCTAACTCTGTGCCATACTTTATTTTCTGCTTCATAAATCCACATTCCGGAGCTCAACCCACTCACAGCAATATAAGCTCAGAAACAAATCATTCAGTCCAATACATCCATGCCGAACTGATATCCGATGTAAATGTCATCCTATTTGTCAGAATTTGACCCATATTCCTCTGAACCCTTTTTAATTCCTACACCCACCCAGATACCTTTTAAATGTTGTGATTGTACCAGCCTCCGCTACTTCCCCTGGCAGCTCATGTACACAGTGCCCTCTGCGTGAAAAATGTTCCGCTTAGGTCCCTTTTATGTTTCCCCTCTCAACTGTAACACATGCCATCTGCTTCTGGACTCCCCCACCAAAGGGAAATCAGCTTGCGTTTTACAGTATTGAGGGTCCTTCATGAATTTGTGAACCTCTACAAGGTTACCCCTCAGCCACTTACGCTCCAGGGATAATAGCCTCAAACTATAGTCTTAACCTCGAGCACAAACTCTCCAATCCTGGCAACATCCTTGTAAATCTTTTCTGAACCCTTTAGACTTTCAAACCGCCCTTCTTCCAGGAGAGAGTCCAGAATTGCACACTATATACCAATAGTGGCTGAACCAATACCGCAACATGACCTCCCAACTCCTTTACACAATTAACTGAGTAATAAAGACAAAAGTGCCAAACGCTTTCTTCGCTATTCTCTCGAAATGTTAGTCCATCTTCAATGATCTATGAAGCTGCACTCCAGGTCTATTTATTTAGCAACACCCCAGTGCCTTGTCCATTCAGTGAAAAAGTCCTGCTCTCTTTTGCCTTTCCAAAATGCAGCACCTCATATTTATCGAAATTAATCTCCATCTGCCACTCCTTGGCCCATTGGCCCATCTGATCAAGATCCCGTTCTACGCTGAGGTAACCATCTTCACTGTCCTTGACACTTCCAATTTTACTGTCATCAGCAAAACTACTATCCATTCGTCCTATGGCCACATCAAATCATTTATATAAATGACAAAACAACAATGGACCTAGAACGATCCTTGTGGCCCACCGCTGGCCACAGGCCTTCAGTCTGAAAAGCAACACTCCCCCACCACCCTCTGTCTTCTACCTTCGAGCCAGTTTTCTACCCAAAGGGTAATTCTACTGCCCCAACATACAAATTTGAAATTATGACACTAGTTTCAAAAGTACAACAAGAACCTATTCCTGATTGGGGAATCGGGGCCAGGGAATCAATAAAAAGAAGTGTTGCAAGGTTCGGTAAATTAGAGATTCAGTTCAGTGCATCACCATATTAAAACAATTCAGCAGGGCACTCGTACGTGGAAGAAGTGATTCAGGGAACAATGAAATGGAAGGAATTGATGGAGGACATTAATTATTGGAGAATTCATGCCGGAGCCTTTAAATTGGGCAGGATAACACTAAATGGGAGAGTTGGTGCAGTTTCAGGATTTGTGCAGGTTTGGTAAATGGGAGAAATGGTGCAGAGCAGTGGAGCCATAAATAGAGTCATACAATCAGAGAGATGTACAACATGGAAACAGACACTTCAGTCCAACTTGTCTATGAATCAATTTTAGAATTCTGGCAGCGCTCCATGAAATTGGAGAATCATTCCAAGGAACTAGTAAATGGAAGGATTGGGCAAGGGCTTATCGAAATATTGGAACAGGGCATCTGATATTGTCAAATTAGTACAGTTAGAACCAAATGGGAGAGTTTCAGTTTCGCAGTAAATGGGAGAATTTGGACAGGACAACACTTAATGTGGGAATGGGAGTAGGGCACCCCTAAATTGGTCGAGGGCATCAGTAAGTATGAGGATTGGTGTCAGGCAAAACTGAATGGAGAACTTGTTCAGGACGTCAGTAATTGAGGGAAATGGTGCTAGGCAACAAAGAATTGGAGAATTAATGCGGGCCATCAGTAAATGGTGCACAGTGGTGCTAAATTAGAGAATTGGTGCATGGCTACAGTAAATGGGAGAATTTGAGTAGCGCACCCTTAAATGGTAGAATCTGGCTAAGGCATCTTTAAATGATACACTGTTGCACAGTGGAGTTGCATTAGAAAATTGGTGGGAGTGGCAATATATTGGAAAATTGAAGCAGAGCATGTCTAAATTGGGGAATAGGGGCCAGGGATTCAATAAAAAGAAGAAATGTTGCAAGCATTGGTAAATTGGAGATTCAG
>NW_025207309.1:0-3970 GCF_004010195.1 Chiloscyllium plagiosum | reverse complement strand
TGGAAGAAATTGATGCAGAGCAACAATAATTGGACAGTTGATGCAGGTGCCGTTAAATTCTAAGTGGGAGGACCGGGGCAGGATAACCTCAATGGGTGAGTTGGTGAAATTCCCGAATTAGTGCAGGATTGGTAAACGGGAGAAATGGTGCAGGGAAGGAAAGCACTAATTAGAGCCGTAGAGATGTACAGCAAGGAAACAGAACCTTCAGACCAACCTGTCCACGGCCAAATTTAAGAATTCTGTAAGCTCTGCACTAAATTGGAGAATCATTGCAATAAAATACTAAATGGATAAATTTCGAAAGGGCTTATCAAAATGTGAGAATTTTCAACAGGACGTCAGATAAAAGGTGACTTAGTGCAGTTCAGTGCTGATTGGGTGAGTTACGCTGTGTTGCACTAAATGGGAGAATTGGTGCAGGACATTACCTTTTGGGAGATTTAGAGTAGGGCACCCCTAAATTGAGCGAGTGCATCTGTCAATTTGAGGATTGGTGAAAGGCAACACTGAACCTGTTCAGGACATCAGTAATAGGGGCAAATGATGCGAAGCAACACTGAACTGAAGAATTGGTGTGGGGTATCAGTAAATGAAAGACCTGGTGCAGGGTGCTGATAACTTCGAGATTTGTAGAGAATGGGCAGTGAATCAGTAAATAGGACAAATGTTGTAAAGGATTAGTGCTCCAGATTCAACACATAATAGGGGAGTTGTTGCAGTTCACCTCTGAGGGGAGTAAATGTGTTGGATTGGTAATTTGGAGATATGATGCAGGGATCGCAAGAAGAGAGAATTCTGGCAGCGGACTACAAAATGGGAGAGTTGTTGCAGGGAAATACTGAATGGAAGACCTGATGCAGAGCGGAGCTCAATTAGAGAATGGGTGCATGGCAGCTCCAGCTCCTTTATTTTCTATAATACAGGATAAGCAGAGACGCAGCTCCAGCTCATTTATTTTCTATAATACAGGAGGAAGCAGTAAACCTGCACCAGCTGCTTTATTTTCTATAATACAGGAGGGAGCAGAGATGCTGCACCAGGTCCATTATTTTCGATAACACAGGAGGGAGCAGAGACGCTGCTCCAGATCCATATTTTGTATAATACAGGAGAACCCGAAACGCTGCTCCAGCTCCATTATTTTCTATACGACAGGAAAAAGCTGTGACGGACCTCCAGCTCCTGAATTTTCTAAAATACAGTAGAAAGCCGTTACGCTGCTCCAGCTCCTTTATTTTCTATAATGCAGGAGGAAGCAGAGATGCTGCTCCAGGTCCATTATTTTCTATAATACAGGAGGGAGCAGTGACGCTTCTCCAGCTCCTATATTTTCTATTATACATGAGGAAGCAGTGAAGGCGCTCCAGCTCCTTTATTTTCTGTAACACAGTAGGAAGCAGTGACACTGCTCCAGCTCCTTTATTTTCTATAATACAGGAGGAAGCAGAGACGCTGCTTCAGCTCATTTATTTTATATAATACTGTAGTAAGCAGTGACGCTGCACCACCTCCTTTATCTTCTTTGAGACGGGAGGAAGCAGAGAGGCTGCTCCAGCTCCTTTATTTTCTCCAATACAGGAGGAAGCAGTGACCCTGCTCCAACTCGTTTATTTTCTATAATACAGTAGGAACAGTGAAGCTGCCCCAGCTCATTTATTTTCTATAATACAGTAGGAACAGTGACGCTGCTCCAGCTCCTTTATTTTCTATAATACAGGCGGAAGCAGTGACTTTGCTCCAGCTCCTTTGTTTTCGATAATACACGAGGAAGCCGTTAAGCCGCTCCAGCTTCATTATTTTCTATACGACAGGAAGAAGGTGTGACGCAGCACCAGCTTCTAAATTTCCTATAATATAGTAGAAAGCAGTGACGCTGCTCCAGGTCCATTGCAGTGACTTTGCTCCAGCTCCTTTGTTTTCGATAATACACGAGGAAGCCGTTAAGCCGCTCCAGCTTCATTATTTTCTACGACAGGAAGAAGGTGTGACGCAGCACCAGCTCCTAAATTTCCTATAATATAGTAGAAAGCAGTGACGCTGCTCCAGGTCCATTATTTTCTATAAGTCAGGAGGAAGCAGAGACGCAGCTCCAGCTCCTTTATTTTCTATAATGCAGGAGGAAGCAGAGTCGCTGCTCCAACTCCTTTATTTTCTGTAATACAGTAGGAATTAGTGACGCAGCGCCTGCTCCTTTATATTCTATAATACAGGAGGATGCAGTGACCCTGCTCCAGCTCCTTTATTTTCTATAGTACAGAAGGAAGACGAGTCGCTGTTCTAGCAACTTTATTTTCTATAATACAGGAGGAAGCAGTGACGCTGCTCCAGCTCCTTTATTTTCTATAATACAGGAGGAAGCAGTGACGCTGCTCCAGCTTCTTTATGTTCTATAATACAGCAGGAAGCAGTGACGCTGCTCCAGCGCCTTTATTTTCTATAATACAGGAGGGAGCAGAGATGCTGCAACAGGTCCATTATTTTCTATAATACAGGAGGAAGCAGTGACGCTGCTCCAGCTTCTTTATTTTCTAAAATACAGCAGGAAGCAGTGACGCTGCTCCAGCTCCTTTAATTTCTATAATGCAGAAGGAAGCAGTGACGCTGCTCCGGCTCCTTTAATTTCTATAATACAGGAGGAAGCAGTGACGTGCTCCAGCGCCTTTATTTTCTATAATACAGAATGAAGCAGAGACGCTGCTCCAGCTCCTTTATTTTCTATAATACTGCAGAAAGCAGTGACGCTGCACCACCTCCTTTATTTTCTTTAATACAGGAGAAAGCAGAGACGTTGCTCCAGCTCCTTTATTTTCTATAATACAGCAGGAAGCAGTGACCTTGCACAAGTTCCTTTATTTTCTATAATACAGAAGGAAACAGTGACGTCGCTCCAGATCCTTTATTTTCTATAATATAGGAGGAAGCAGTGACGATGCTCCAGCTCCATCATTTTCTATAATACTCGAGGAAGCAAAGACCTGCTCCAGCCACTTTATTTTCTATAATACAGGAGGAAGCAGTGACGCTGCTCCAGCTCCTTTATTTTCGATAAGACAGGAGTAAGCAGTACCCTGCTCCAGCTCTTATATTTTCTATAATACAGGAGGAAACAGTGACGCTGCCCCAGCTCCTTTATTTTCTATAATACAGGAGGGAGCAGAGATGCTGCACCAGGTCCATTATTTTCTATAATACAGGAGGGAGCATAGACGCTGCTCCAGATCCATATTTTGTATAACACAGGAGAACCCGAAACGCTGCTCCAGCTCCATTATTTTCTATACGACAGGAAATAGCTGTGACGCACCTCCAGCTCCTGAATTTTCTATAATACAGTAGAAAGCCGTGACGCTGCTACAGCTCCTTTATTTTCTATAATGCAGGAGGAAGCAGAGATGCTGCTCCAGGACCATTATTTTCTATAATACAGGAGGGAGCAGTGACGCTGCTCCAGCTCCTATATTTTCTATTATACATGAGGAAACAGTGAAGCCGATCAAGCTCCTTTATTTTCTATAATACAGTAGGAAGCAGTGACACTGCTCCAGCTCCTTTATTTTCTATAATACAGGAGGAAGCAGTGACGCTGCTCCAGCTCCTTTAATTTCCATATTATTGGAGGAAGCAGAGATACTGAACCAGCTCCTTTATTTTCCACAATACAGGAGGAAGCAGAGACGCTGCTCCAGCTCATTTATTTTATATAATACTGTAGTAAGCAGTGACGCTGCACCACCTCCTTTATTTTCTTTTATACGGGAGGAAGCAGAGAGGCTGCTCCAGCTCCCATATTTTCTATAATACAGGAGGAAGCAGTGATGCCGCTCCAGCTCCTTTATTTTCTCGAATACAGTAGGAACAGTGACGCTGCTCCAGCTCATTTATTTTCTATAATACAGGACGAACAGAAACGCTGCTCCAGCTCCTTTATTTTCTGTAATACAGTAGGAACAGTGACGCTGCTCCAGCT
>NW_025207308.1:0-12861 GCF_004010195.1 Chiloscyllium plagiosum | reverse complement strand
GGATTCATCGATCTTTATGATAAAGACATATCTACTGGAGTAGCACGAATATCAGTCCAACGGCTTCAGTTATTTACATCTATACTGAGAGCCTGAAGGAGAGAGCTGAGTGCAATACGCATCCGAGTTTGAGGATGACACTGACAAACAAAAGGCCGGCTGTTATTTAATGAAGAAGAGTCCCAGCAAAAGAGCAATACAAAGGGATTAGAGTGTTCCTGCACATGAAACATAAAGTCATCATGCTGATGGAGAAAGTAACTCAATTGGTACATTAAGCGGGTTTCTGGGATGAGAGGGTTGAATTATTGAGTACATCTAAAATGGTGAGGCAATTATTCATTGTGCTTGAAATGAATGAGCGTGACATTACTGAAATGGACACGATACAGAGGGGGCTTGACAAGGTATTTGTTGAGAATGTGGTTCCACACCTGGGCAGACTGTCTCATTCCGGGACATTGATACAGAATAAGGGATATCGATTTCAAACCGAGATGTAAAGAAATGTCATCTTTCAGAAAATAGTGAATGTCTGGTATTCCCGAACCCAGAGAGTTGTGGAAGGTGGGTCACTGAATGTATTTACAGAGGGGGTGGATTGGTTTCGGACATATAGGTGAGTTGAGAGATACAAGGGTGTAGCAGGAAAGTGGAGTTGAACCAGCCTGGATTCTACAAGAACATTTTCAAAACAAGGCCTAACCATCAGTGTGACCTCGATCTGCTCCTGTGTAGCAGGTCCGAAGGGCTGAATGGAACATCAGAGCATAGGGCTGAGGGACACGAGTGGGCCATTCGGCCATTTGACAGTACTTCATCTGTAAAGTATGTCATCACATTGAGCTCTCAGCTGCACTTTTCTCTCCATTCACTATTATCCCTGATACACCTGTCTATGGTAAATCAGATGAAGCCAGCCTCGATATAACAGAAATATTCAGCCATCACAAACTTCTGGGAAAGAGAATTCCCACTTGAATAAATGCCCACTCTGTGAATTCTTCTCACTCCGGTTCTGACTGTGGTTGGAAGGTGCCACTGTTACCTTTTCTAGTACCGCTCCTCCACTGTTTGCAACAATTTTAAATGCAACCAGGTTGGAGATATGGCCGATGATAAAGGTCTCAGACTGGGTCAGGTTCAGTGATAGGAACAAGTCAGGCAGATTTCTTTAGTCAGCCACATATAACTAATAGAAATAACGGAGCAGCATGGTGGATCTGTGGTTAGCACTGCTGCCTCATATCACCAAGGAGCTGGGTTCAATAGCAACCATCAATACTCACCAAATCTGCGTGTGTTTCCTCCCGGTGATCCACTTTCCTCCAACCGTCCAAAGGTGTGCAGGTTAGAGTTAATTGGCCATGCTCAATTGCCCATAGTGCTCAGGGATGTGTAGGTTAGCTGGTTTAGTCATGGAAAATGCAGGATTACATGGTTCGGGTAGGGGGATAGGTCTGGGTGGGATGCCGATCAGTGGGCCAGTGTTGACCCAATGGACAGAATGACCTGCTTCGACACTGTAGAGGTTCTATGACAATAGCAAGTTTGATCTAGACAAACACCCAGTGGTTATTTACCTGATCCATGCTCCTCACGGTCTTGCATATTTCAATATGATCATTTCTCATTCCAAGAATAAACTATTAAAGCCTCCATAATATAAGTCCTTCATTTCTGGAATACGTGAAATGAAACATCTCTGAACTGCTTCCAATGTATTTATATCTTTTCTCAGATAAGGAGACAAAAAAAAAAACCTCACACCCCAGATGAGGTTATTTATTATTTTCTCGGTGTTGTGAGACTTTGGATATCTCTTCCCACAGAGCATTGGAGGCAGAGATATTGAATATTTTTGAGGCACAGACAGAAGGTTCGTAGATAACAATTGAGTCAAGGATTATTGGGCAGGAATATGCAGTGTGGGGGAATTGCTGGCAGTAGTACAAAATGACAATGACCAAAACGTCCAGGAACATAATGCAAAACAAATGGTAAGGTAGGTAAATAAAATTAATGCAAAAGTGATTGAATAGAGTTCCAAAGGACCATGGGGCAGCTCTGTCATGACAGAGAGACCACTCGTGGTAGTTTAACCTGAGGGTGAGCACACTTAAGGTGTTGGGGTGAGGCTGAGAGAGCGTCCATATCATGGTAACCTCTGTCAGTGTGGGAAATTGAACCTGGTGTCCTCCCTCTGCATCACAAACCAGCCATCCAACCAAATGAGTGGGAGACTGTGTAACTGTTACAGACAGAAACAGCCACAGAGAAAGGGCAATAGAAACTTTCATAACATGGGAAAAAGGTACAAATCAGATAACGGTCAAGGTAACAGCTGAGGATAAAAATGTTCTCGGCTAAAAATTGTATTTTATACCGAGATAAGTGTTTAGAAGCTGTCTTTTGGCTGAATAAAATAAGGTGAGACAAGTGAAATAACCAGAACACTAATTGTTATTGCTTATCAATAACAATAAAATAAATGTAGATTTTGGTTAGACTGTGTAAAATGAGCTTATCATTACATAAAAGTATACAACTGATGGAATATATTGTTTGGAGTGTCCGTCCCCGTGGGAAATGCCTTCAAACAGGCGCTTGAAGAAAACCAGGGCAAAAGTGCCTGAGTGTCAGCTGGTCAGTGACAGGAGCCCAGGGGGTTGAATAACTTAAAATTCCTGCTACATGGAGCTGAGAAAACCATCAAATAAGCCGCAATCTTATTATATGCCAAAGCACATTTGAAGGGTTGATTTGCCTCGTGATGGATTTTAATTGTATGTGATTTGAATAACATACATCTCTACTCCTTCCCTTTATATGATACATACTGTTGCATTGACATTTTCCTCAAAAAGGAAATTACTTGGAACATTTTTTGGAGCATGCCATAATCAGCATTCTTCAGAATATTCTATCACCGTGAAGGTATTTGAAAGGTGAGCGAGAAAGAGAGAAAGGGGAAAGGCGCTGTGTGCAGCAGTGAGAGTGATGGAGCATGAGCCTTGTTTGGGTAGGTGCTATAACAGATGGAGCATGAGCCTTGTTTGGGTAGGTGCTATAACAGATATACAGTCTTTATAGTGTGGGCGTAAAGTGGCGAGAGAGAGAGAGAGGAGATGCTGCATGCAGCAGTGAGAGTGGTGGAGCATGAGCCTTGTTCGGGGGTAGATGCTATAACACATTTCAATGAGTGTGCAGGAGCAGAGAGAAGACGGTGACCCTTATCATGGCAGAATGGGGAAGGTTATTGATGCCAGTCCTGTACTGTTGTACATTTCTTCAGACCACAGATCCTGCATTGAGTTGGTCGGTGAGCTGCCACCACTGTGCAGGGCAGCTCCAAACTGAGTAACTCAACCGTTTGCCAATTGGCATTTTAAAGGTGGTACCAGTGCCAGGGATCACAGAATATCCATGGGGCATCCAAGCGATGGTGTTTATCTCCAGCCATGAAGGGTGGGAGAATTTGGCCCGTGGGTTGGGGTGGGTAGTTAATGAGGTAAGTTCGATAAGATAGCACCAGGAAACTAACTCGGCCTTGTATAGATAATCCCTCAGTTGCACTCAATGAAAATAGCACTGAGATAAATTATTGTTAGTTTCTGCCCAATGAGTTGAAGAATCTGCTGACCCTAGTTACAAAGCTGAAGAACAAATGCTCACCCAAAACTCTCCATCATCCGAACTCACACATATATCCCATTCACCCATCATTTCTGGGAATACTGGCTCACGTTGCAGGATTCTGTCAAAATATCTTTGTTTCAGCATTCTGAAACCTGTGATCTTCCATGAAATTGTCTCTCAATCTCCCTCCCCCTTTTTTCCCCCAAATTATTTTATTTGTTGATATTTAAACTGATCCACCCGCAATCTCTCTGTGGCAGTGACGTTCACACCCACACAGCACCCCCTTGTCATGGCACAATGGACATATGGGGCTGTAAATGGATGGGAGCTGCACATCCTGTCACTTCCAGCATAGGCTCCAAGTTTCTTCACGATGGGCAATGATCTAACACAGTGTTACTGAGCAATATACTGGAGTTGTGAAAACATATGCTTTGAAGGTAACTGCTCCAGGTTCACAGATCCATTCACTGCACAGCTCCCCATACTGTGCAGATGCCTTGTCCACGTCAATAGAGCAAGACACTTGTGCGGGCTGCATATCACCCCATGCTGGACAGAACGTTTCGTCAGTGTTTCTGAATCAGTGCATCGGTGTGTACTGTATTGCTCCACGTGTTGGACAGATAGCTAGTGGACTGGAGAGACCTGTACTATATTCCATTCTGGATTGATTGCTAGGTTTCACTGAACCTGGACTGCACAGTGCTCCATGTTGATCAGATACCTCACCTGGGCTTATACGGTCTGGGCTGGATCTGTGATGTGAATTAACTTTGCGATATAATATCACTCCTCCAGCATGGCGCATTCCGCTGTCAAATCCTGCTTCTGTAACATGTTGTTCATTAAGTAATTCGCCAATTAAAACGTGAATATCTGTCCTTTTTGTTATGGAACTGAGCAGACACATCTCAAAATATATGATGAAGGTGATCTTGACCGGAACATTTTCTTATTTATAAGGTGTGTTTCAGATACAATTCACTTGGTCAAAATATTCGACATTAAGCAAAACACAATTCATTCAACCATTGTCGACAAAACACACAAAAACCAGAATAATAGATTGTCTGACTACTAAAAAATAACTGTTTCAATATGGTAACATCCGAAAAACACCCACTTTCAAAAAAACTAATTCAGGAAACAGATTGTCTCACATGCAGTTCTCCAATCCAGGAGGAAAGAACATCAAAAGACAATTCTGAGAGAAACCTCAGAGAGTGTGTAGCAGCTGGGAGAGATTTCCAGCCTTCCAATCCTGCTGTGAACCCAGCAATACCTGTGGAAAGGTAAAACGAAGAATCCTGGTTCTGTGACAGCTTAACCGTCACTGCACAGGACCAGGCCGCAGCTGCAAGGATCACAAGGAGAAGACTGTATCTACACTGTTTATGGTACTGTTCGAACCTTTCAGAAATGCCTAACCCCACTTAAGCCGTTAAATGATGGTAAGATAAATGTCAAAGCTAAACATAAATAAATAAAACGAAAGGATGCAGCAGGACTGGTTTTCAGACACAATCAGCCTTGAGAGCCCAGCAATTCCGACCCTGCCAAAACATAGTAAGATCATCAAGCGAGTGAATAGAAAGCATCACCTCTCTGCCTCACTTCTAACTTTACAAATGGAGATGATAATATTAGCCCAATAGTCAGCGATGTCAACATCCCAACCAGTCCAAACATTATTATGACTTATAAGGATTGTAGTGAAAGGGTTAACTGGAGCTGTTTGCACATTGGCTACGATTGATGTCAGTCTCCATGGATACTAACTGTGTCATTGAAGGGTTTCCCTGTTCTACTAGTAAGGTGCTTCCTTCAGCCTGTTATTCCATAGTATCAGCGGCAGCGTCATCCTCAAGATGATTGGACCCAGCAGCTACAGGAACAGGGAGAGGAAGAGAATCTTAGAACAACAGACTTGAATGTTCCAACAATGGATTAGAATCTAAGATCATTAGACTGGAATGTTCCAACAATGGACAGTAGTTTGTCCTTGGGTCTATACTTTCTTTCTCAGGGTTGGGCATGGTTAGAGTTGTGGATACGAGCCGTACTGATGATTATTCAGGCTGGTTACTATCCTATCCTCGCTATTATTGGTGTTCCGGGTAAGCCTATCTCTGTCAATTCTATTCACGATGGTGAAGGTTATTGCTATTTCTGTTATTTATATTTAACAAATATATAAACTGTTATCTTCAATTTGAGTCACAAATTCCACTTCATTTCTATCAATTTCCGAATCCTCACTCATAAACATCTAAGAAGGAAGAAAACTGTTCAGACCCTTGAGTTTTCCTTTTGCCTGAACTGTTTTATGTCTCTATATTCTCTCTGTTATCAGCCCTGCCTACGCCCACCACTATAATATCCCCAGTCTCCAGCTCTGCCTCAGTGCCGTTCCAAAATAGGCCATCATTCCCCTTGTTAACTCCAGATTTTACGGCTCCAGTTATTTTCTGACAACTCTTCCAGTTATAGATATATTGACTACAAACCTGTACCTGTCTGTCCAGTTATTTCATAATAGTGACCTCATATCAGAATAATAGCCATGTTATGACTCTAAAGGCATTGTTTCAAATTCTACCAGAACCAATGATATAAACTTAAATTCAAATGGCAACAATCGGAAAAAAAACCTCATTTTACAAACAGCAACCATAAACCATCATGATTTATTTCATTATTTCACTAATAGCCTTTGGTAAAAAAAACCAAGTGTGACAAAAAAAGGTTGGCTCCATATTGTCTTGACAAATGGTCTCGCAGTCAACGGCAATTAGTGATGGATGACAAATGCTGCCCTTGCCAGTGATGCGGACATCTCGTGAAACAACAGAATTAAAGGTGAAATAAACCAAGGAACTGTGGATGGTGGAGATCTGAAATAAAATTCCCCAGCGTCTGAAAACATTGGAGAATCTCAGAAAGTATGGCAACCTCTGTCAGGAGAAAAAAAGTTTGAATCTCGTGACCTGATATCACAACTGAAAGCAACTGGGAAGTAATGCTATTTATGTCAGGGATGGTCTGATACGTGAGGGGGAGGTTAGTTGAATGGATGTAGAAATGCCCAGTGAGAAAGAGAGGGAGAGATAGAGAGAGAGAGAAATGAAAAGCAAACATAAAAACTGCTGATGATGAACCAGAAGGAAAATAACATGGGAGCTTATTCTAAAATCTCCCCTTTTTCCATATTCCTGAATATCATGTGAATTTAGATGTGTCCCTGTTTACATTGAATTATATTCCCTCTGTCTTTCTTCTCTGTGTGATGATCAACTCCATCGGCAATACTGGTGCCGCCCTTATAGTTGCTGAGATACAAAGAAACGGAGCGTCACATTGTTAACTGTTTTTGTTTGAAGAAGGGAACTGTAACTGTAGGGCTGTGCAAAGATGTAACTGTTTTTATCTGCTAAGAATAGAAACATTTTCAACACTGAATGGGTGCACCGTGTGTGGGGATTTGACTTGCTCAAGTAATTACAGAGTAAAGAGACGTTCTGTCGATGCTTTTGACGGGTTTGTGTTATCAGCTACTGTGTCTATTCAGGGATACCCAAGGGTATGGTGACCCCACTCTGGACGAGATATGAGCACTGCGTTTACAGAGTGTTCTGGGTCCATGGTGAACACATGGAGTCGTGGCTGCACAGAAAGGAAGCTCTGTACACAGGGAGGGCCAGGGCAGTGCATGTTCCTACCAGGAATTTCCAGGAATATTTGTCAAAGCTGGACACATTCCAAGTGTAAAATGTGAAACCAGCTTCTTTCATAAATGAGGTTGTCACTGAGCTGGGTCCCCTCCTTCAAACTCACGCCAGGGACAGGACTGTGCTGACACTCACCATGAAGTGAACTGGATTGATTCTGGAACTTTCCAGGCAGAGTGGATGACATATTCATCACCATGATTTATATTGGATTGAGTCTGAAACTTTCCAGGCAGGAGTTAGCGACATATCCGGAGTGCAGTCCTCCGATATATCACTCGCTAATAGAAGCCACCTGCCTGCTGAGAGGAATACATTGGTTCTGCCTCCACAGAAGAAGGTGCAAAAACTAACTTCCAGAAATAGTAGGGAACAGGGACACTGGTGAAAATGAGGGGCTGCACGCAATTGGGATTAATGAAGGGTATGTCTTTGAAAATCTGATCGAATTGAAGCTTGGTATGTTGCTGGATCTGATGAGCTGCATCCCCGAATACTGAGAAGGTGGCAACAGGGCTCGTGAAAGAATTACTGACTATTCGTCAAAGCTGGTTAGATTCTGGAAAGGATCCTGCAGACTGGAAAACAGCTATTGTAAACCTAAACATTTAAAACAGGACGAAGAAGGCAAACAGAAAACGAAATAACTTGATTTCAGCTGTGAGAAAAACATTGTAACCTTTTATAAGTATTGTGACAACTAGACACTTGGAAAATAATGATATGATTTGGTAGAGTCAGCCTAGATTCAGGAAAGAGAAAGAATCTTTGATAAATCTGCTGTAGTTTGGGGAGATTGTCCGTTGTGACATCGAAAATTGACAACCGGTGGGAGTAGAGGATTTGATTGTTCAGGAAACGTTTGACACGGTTGAATACTGGTGAGTGGTGAGAGTCCATGGTTGGAAACGGTTACTCGAGTTAGTGCTCGGTAGATAAAAAAAGATTTCTAGTAAACGGTTACAGAAATATGAATACTTGAACAAAGGGAAAAATGACAGAGAGGGACCTTTAGAGTACTAGAATCTTGTGGATGTTAGAGTAAAGTGACTTATAGTGACTGGAGTCAGTAAATATTTAGGAAGCGCACTAAGGGAGCATTATCAAGGCTGGATGATGTTATAGAAATAGTGGAGTTGTGGGGAATTGTAGAGTTCTCGTTCTCTTCCATCCCATATTCCTGATGAAGGGCCTCTGCCCGAAACTTCGACTCGCCTCCTCCTCCGTTGCTGCCTGGTCAGCTGTCACACTTTTCGACTCTGACTCTCAAGCATCTGGAGTCCTCTCTTTCACCTAGAAAATGAAAGCAAACTTCAAGAGAATGATTGACTGTTAATGAAAGGGAAGTCATAGTTTACATTCTTCTTGTTTGAAGATATCTCTTGTAGACATCAACAAATAAGAACTTATGGATGTGGTAAAGTTGAATGTTCGGGGGACATTTTTAGGGAGTTCACACAGTGAGTTTGAAGAAAAAAATTAAAACCAAGAATATTGAGAGGAACCTATGCAAACAGAGTTTGTAAAATTCAAATTTTCTTCATTTAATGGGCTTCACGAGAAAGATGATGAAGAGTCATCTCGACTGAACGTTAGCTTGCAGTCTTTCCAATTATGCTCCCTGCCCTGATGAGCTCTCCGGCAATTGTTTTCTTTTCAGTACAGATTCCAGTATCTGCAGTACTTTGCTTCCACGAAAAGTAAAAAGATCCTGCGCCAGTTTCACAGAGTGTTGGTCAGAGGGTAGCTGTAGCATTGTATGCAGTTATGATTTTCTGATATAAGCAAGTATATACTGATCACATATACTGAATGGCCATTCTCCAGTTTAATGCTGCAGATTGGAAGATTGTCCGATGATTCTCTGTCTGTGTTCACTGGAGTTTCAACGAATGAGAAATGATCTCAGTGAAACATTGAAAATTCACACCAGTGGGGACTGACTAACACCGGAACATGAAAAAGTGCAAGCAGGCAAAGTTAAGCGGAATCACAGGATTTTTCACAATTGCAGCAACTAGAAAAAATATTACTAGGGAGCAATTACTGTCCTTTAGAAACCAAGCAGGCAATCTGTGTGTGAAGCTCGTAAGCATTGATAGATTGTTACATGAAAGCTTCACACCTGGTTTGTTATGGAGAAGGATGATGCATGTCAAGAATTCGAGAAGATTGACTGTGAAGCTCTTAAACACATTTACATAAAATGCGAACAGGAATGATTGGTTTTGCCGAGTATAAAATTAAACAAATCCCCAGGAATGGATGAGTTTTATCCCATGCTGCTGTGGGATACAAGAAAGGAAAGGCCATGACACTTACCAGGATGCTGCCTGGACTGGAAGGCATGTCTTCAAAAGATATGTTCAGGGAGCTAGGGCTTTACTCAAGGAAAATTCAGAAAGATGAGAGGTGATTTGATAGAGGTACAGTACAGGCATAGATGGAGTGGATAGCCAGAGACTTTTGCCCGCAGTGTAAATGGCTATCACAATGGGACATAATTTTAATGTTTTTGCAGGAGGGTTTAGGGGAGATGCCAGATGTAGTTTCCTGCACAGTGATTTTTCTGCACGTGGAATGCACTTACCACAGTATTAGTAGATTCAGATACATTAGGAAACTTTAAACGAGTACTGGATAGGTACATGGAAGACAGTAAAATGAAGGAGGAATTGAACTGAGGAATTGAATCTCAGACAGTGACTGGATTGGAACCTCTGTCAGTGACAGGAATTGAATCTCAGTCAGTGACAAGGATTGACCCTCAGACAGAGACAGGGATTGACAATCAGTCAGTGACAGAGATTGAATCTCAGTCAGTGAAAGGGATTGAATCTTAGTCAGGGACAGGGATTGAATCTCAGTCAGTGACAGGAATTGAATCTCAGTCAGTGACATGATTTGAATCGCAGTCACTGACAGGGATTGACCTTCAGTCCGTGACAGGGATGGAATCTCAGTCAGTGACAGGGATTGAAACTCAGTCAGTGACAGGAATTGAATCTCAGACTGTGACTGGGTTTGAAACTCAGTCAGTGACAGGAATTGAATCTCAGTCAGTGACAGGAATTGTCCGTCAGACAGTGACAGGGATTGACAATCAGTCAGTGACAGGGATTGAATCTCAGTCAGTGACAGGATTGAATCTCAATCAGTGACAGGAATTGAATCTGAGTCAGTGACAGGGATTGAATCTCAGTCAGTGGCAGGGATTGCCCCTCACACAGTGTCATGAATTGACAATCAGTCAGTGACTGATTGTGACTGAACCTCAGTCTGTGACTGGGATTGAATCTCAGACAATGACAGGGATTGACCCACAGTCAGTGACAGGGATTGAATCTCAGACAATGACAGGGATTGACCCACAGTCAGTGACAGGGATTGAATCTCAATCTGTGACAGGGAATGACCATCAGTCAGTAACTGGGATTGAATCTCATTCAGTGACAGAGATTGATCCTCAGTCAGTGATCGGGATTGAATCTCAGTCAGTGACAGGAATTGAATCTCAGTCAGTGACAAGGATTGACCCTCAGACAGAGACAGGGATTGACAATCAGTCAATCACAGGGATTGAATCTCAGTCAGTGACAGGGATTGAATCTCAGTCAGTGACAGGGATTGAATCTCAGTCAGTTACAGGGATTGAATCACAGTCAGTGACAGGAATTTAATCTCAGTTACTGACAGGAATTGAATCTCAGTCAGTGTCAGGGATTGAATCTCAGTCAGTTACAGGGATTGAATCTCAGTCAGTGATAGGAATTGAATCACAGTCAGTGACAGGAATTGAACCTCAGTTAGTGAGAGGGATGGAATCTCAGTCAGTGACAGTAATTGAATCTCAGTCAGCATCAGGGATTGAATTTCAGTCAGTGACAGGAATTTAATCCCAGTCAGTGACAGGAATTGAACCTCACTTCGTGACAGCGATTGAATCTCAGTCAGTGACAGGAATTGAATCTCAGTCAGCGACAGCAATTTAATCTCAGTCAGTGACATGGATTAAATCTCAGTCAGTGACAGGCATTGAATCTCAGTCAGCGACAGGAAATTAATCTCAGTCAGTGACAGGGATTGAACCTCAGTCAGTGACAGTGATTGAATCTCAGTCAGTGATAGGAAATGAATCTCAGTCAGTGTCAGGAATTTAATATCAGGCAGTGACAGGCATTGAATCTCAGTCAGTGACGGGGAATGAATCTCAGTCTGTGATAGGAAATGAATCTCAGTCAGTGTCAGGAATTTAATATCAGGCAGCGACAGGTATTGATTCTCAGTCTGTGACAGGAATTTAATCTCAGTCAGCGACAGTGATTGAGCCTAATCAGTGACAGGGATTGTATCTCAGACAGTGACAAGGATTGAATCTCAGTCAGTGACACGATTTGAATCGCAGTCAGTGACAGGGATTGACTCTCAGTAATTGACAGGGGTTGAATCTCAGTCATTGAAAGAGATTGAACCTTAGTCAGTGACAGGGATTGAGCCTCAGTCAGTGATAGGGATTGAACCTCAGTCAGTGACAGGGATTGAGCCTAATCAGTGACAGGGATTGAATCTCAGTCAGTGCCAGGGATTGAATCTCAGACAGTGGCAGGAATTGCATCTCAGTCAGGGACAGGGATTGTACCTCAGTCAGAGACAGTAATTGAGCATCAGTCTGTGACAAGGATGGAATCTCAGTCAGTGACAGGATTTGCATCGCAGTCAGTGACTCGAATTAAATCTCAGTCAGAGATAGGGATTGAATCTTAGTCAGTGACAGGAATTGAATCTCAGTCAGTGACAGGGATAGAGATTCAGTCAATGAAAGGGATTGAACATCAGTTAGTGGCAGGAATTGAATCTCATTCAGTGCCAGGGATTGAATCTCAGACAGTGGCAATAATTGAATCTCAGTTAGTGGCCGTGATTGAATCTCAGTCAGTGACAGGGATTGAATCTCAGTCAGTGACAGGGATAGAGATTCAGTCAATGATGGGGACTGAAACCTCAGTCAGTAACAGGGATTGAATCTCTTTCAGTGACAGGGATTGAATCTCACTCAGTGACAGGGATTGAGCCTCAAAGAGGTACAGGGATTGACCCTCAGTCTGTGACAGGGATTGAATCTCTTTCAGTGACAGGGATTGAATCTCAGTCAGTGACAGGGATTGTACCTCAGTCAGTGACAGGAATTGATCATCAGTTTGTGACAGGGATTGAATCTCAGTTAGTGACAGGGATTGAATCTCAGTCAGCGACAGGGATTGAGCCTCAGTCAGTGACAGGAATTGAATCTCAGTCAGCGACAGGGATTGAGCCTCAGTCAGTGACAGGAATTGATTCTCAGTCTGTGACAGTGATTGACCCTCAGTCAGTGACAGGGATTGAATCTCAGGCAGTGACAGAGATTGAGCCTCAATCAGTGACAGGGATTGAGACTCAAACAGTGACAGGAATTGACCCTAAATCAGTGACAGGGATTGAAACTCAGTCA
>NW_025207307.1:5187-12861 GCF_004010195.1 Chiloscyllium plagiosum | reverse complement strand
TACTTCCTGTAGATGTGATTATCCGAGATACTTACTGCAGATGTGATTATCCGAGATACTTCCTGTAGATGTAATTATCTGAGATACTTCCTGTAGATGTGATGATCCGAGATACTTCCTGTAGATGTGATTATCTGAGATACATCCTGTAGATGTGATTATCCGAGATACTTCCTGTCGATGTGATTATCCGAGATACACCCTGTATATGTTATTATCCGAGATACTTCCGGTCGATGTGATTATCTGAGATACTTCCTGTAGATGTGATGATCCGAGATACTTCCTGTAGATGTGATTATCCGAGATACTTCCTGTAGATGTGATTATCCGAGATATTCCTGTAGATGTGATTATCCGAGATACTTCCTGTAGATGTGATTATCCGAGATACTTCCTGTAGATGTGATTATCTGAGATACCTCCTGTCGATGTGATTATCCGAGATACTTCCTGTAGATGTGCTTATCCGAGATACTCACAGGCTCCATGATTGAACATAAGAAATGGGTACAGCAGTGGCCTACTGATCCTATGTACAATAAGCTCACGGTGAGCTTTATGTGGACTCAGCTCCACTTACTCGCCCCCTCACCATAACCCTTCCTTCCTTTACTGATCAAAACAGTGTCTCTCTTTGTCTTAAAAACATTCAATGAGGTCGCCTCAACCATTTCACTGGGCAGGGAATTCCACAGAATCGCAACCCTCTGGGTGAAGAAGTTCCTCCTCAACTCAGTCCCAAATCTGCTCCCACGCAGCCAATGACCCCAGCGCCCTGTGGATGACCATTTCAACTCCCCTTCCCCCGACCCCAAGTCCTTGGTCAACTCTGAGCCACCCGAGGCCTGGAGGCCTCCAACTCGGCACCGCCCTCTTGACCTGTCCGTCTTCCATCCCAACTACCAGCTCCACCCTCCCCTCCGACCAATCACCTTCACCGCCCACCTGTATCTACCTATCGCCTTCCAAGCTACCGTCCCCCAGCCCCACCTCCACACCCCTAATTATCTCTCAGTCCCCTTCCCCCAACTGTTCCCGATGAAGGTCCTGTGCCTGAAACGTCGACTCTCCTGCTCCTCGGATGCTGCCTGGCCAGTTGTGCTTTTCCAGCACCACACTTTTCGACTCCCCCTTATGTTGAGGTTCTGCCCCCGAGCTCGAGTTCCACCCACCAGTGAAAACATCCTCCCTGCTTCTATCTTATCGATTTCCTTCATAATGTTATATATTTCTGTCAAATCTGTCCTCACTCTTCTGAATTCCAATGAGTATAATCCCAGTCTACTCAGTGTCGCCTCATAAGCCAACCCCCCCAACTCTGGAATCAACCGAGTGACCCTCCTCTGCCCCCCTCCAGTGCCAGTACATCCTCTCTCAAGTCAGGAGACCAAAACTGCACATAGTACTCCAGGGGTGGCCTCACCAGCACCTTGTACAGCTGCAGCATAATCTCCTTGTTTTTAAACTCCACCCCTCTGGGAATGAAAGACAATATTCCAGTTGCCTTCTTAATTATCAGCTTTACCTGCCTGCCAGTTGTCCATGACTGGCTTATGGACAGAGTGAGGCAGGAAAGTGCCGTTGAGCTTGAGATGAGATCCAGCACGATTGTACTCGATGGTAGCGCAGGCGTGACGGGCTGAATGGCCTTCTCCTGGTCCCAGCTTGACAGTTCTTATGAGCGCCTGTTTCAACTGGGCCCCTGAATTGTTGAGGCCACAGGGCGATACGTTTTGGAGAATGTCGCACCAAGATTGTGTTTATTTTATTGTCTTTAATGTGGAGACGTGTCGCAAAGGCTTCCTTGAAATTTACGGCTGGATCAAGATTAGATTAGATTCCCGACAGTGTGGAAACAGGCCCTTCGGCCCAACCAGTCCACACCGACCCCCAGACCCATTCCCCTCTGACTAATGCATTTAACACTACGGGCAATTAAGCACGGCCAATTCACCTGACCTGCACATCTTTGGACTGTGGGAGGAAACCGGAGCACCCGGAGGAAACCCACACAGACACAGGGAGAATGTGCAAACTCCACACAGACAGTTGCCCCGAGGTGGGAATTGAACCTGCGTCCCTGGCGCTGTGAGGCAGCCGTGCTAACCACTGAGCCACCGTGCCCCACCCAGATCGCTGGATTCAGAGCACAGACACAGGGAGAATGTGCAAACTCCACACAGACAGTCGCCCGAGGTGGGAATTGAACCTGCGTCCCTGGTGCTGTGAGGCAGCCGTGCTAACCACTGAGCCACCGTGCCCCACCCAGATCGCTGGATTCAGAGTCCAGAGTGCTAATCAAAGGCCAAAGCTTTAAAGAGAGAGAGAGACAGACAGAGAGAGAGAGAGAGACAATGAGTCAAGACAGTCATCTGAAAAGATAGCCATGGATAATATTTGTACAGGTAGTTCTCCGACAACACCTTAGTTGTGTTCCAGTGAAACCTCACTTAATAGAAGATCGCTTAATAGAAGTAATGGGGAAAGTGGGGTTAGGGGCTGACCAGTCAAAAATATCACTCACGATCACTCAAAAATTACCCAAACGCTTAATGAAAAGTATCAACAGCCTGAAGGAAGGTTTAAATCATATTTATTAACAAAATAAAAGTAAGTTTAAGACATTGCATTGAAAACGTACTGTTAATGGAGGGTCAGGGGGTCATCATCATCACCAGCTTCAGGGGCAGTTATGGTTCAGAAGTGACTGGCTGTGGCTGATGGGCTCCTGACTGTTTCTTGGATGGTTGGTTGAGATTGTGGGATATGCAGGTGCAAGAACAAATTAGAATGGTATGCACAATAGCAATGCAGTCCTGCAGGAATTAGCCAGGAATGATATGTTCTAGTCTCAGAGGTTAAACTCCATGAGTTTAATGTTTGAGTTGCAGCTTCTCAGTGTATAGTACTGTTCCCTCTCACATACTGTTACGATAGCTGATATCGGCACACATGCGAAACAATGGTCGCTGGAATATTGTGAACATGGATAAGCATTCTCAAAAATAGCGTTCCCTAATTCTTCAGCAATGTTAAAGCCAAACCGCCCTGCCAAAAAAAGGACTGAGCCGAGAGTGTGGTGCTGGAAAAGCACGGCAGGTCAGGCAGCATCCGAGGAGCAGTAAAATCGGCGTTTCGGGCAAAAGCCCTTCATCAGGAATACAGTATTTTGCCCAAAACGTCGATTTTCCTGCTCCTCGGATGCTGCCTGACCCGCTGTGCTTTTCCAGCACCACTCTAATCTAGACCCTGTGTCTGTGTGTGCACTTGTGTCAATTTAGTTTACATTAGATTCCCTACAGTGTGGAAACAGGCCCTTCAGCCCAACCAGTCCACACTGACCCTCCAAAGAGTAACCCACCCAGACCCATTTCCCTCTGACTAATGCACCGAACACTACGGGCAATTTAGCACGGCCAATCCACCTGGCCTGTACATCTTTGGACTGTGGGAGGAAACCCTGTGAGAGGGAACAGTACTATACACTGTGTAGCTTCAACTCAAACATTAAACTCATGGAGTTTAACTCTCTGAGACTAGAAACCCACGCAGACACGGGGAGAATGTGCAAACTCCACACAGTCAGTCGCCTGAGGCTGGCATTGAACCTGGGACCCTAGTGCTGTGAGGCAGCAGTGCTAACCACTGAGCCACCGTGCAGTTCTGTAAAATAAAGGTTAAAAACAGAATTACAAGAGCAAGGAGGTGGTGTTGAATTTGTACAAGACACTGAGCTGGAGTACTGTGTGGGTGGGCACAATATTGAAAAGATGTGAGCACATTACAGGGAGTACAGAAATGGTTTACAAGAGTGGTCCCAGAAATGAGAAACTTCAGTGGTGAGGATCGATTGGAGAGATTCGGACCGTTTTCCTTGGAAAGACGAAAGCTGAGAGGAGATTTTGATAGAAGTTTCCAAAACCATGAGGGACCTGGTGAGAGTGGATGGGGAGAAGCTGTGGTTGTTGATAAAAGGATTGAGGAGGAGGTGGCGCAAATCTGAAGGAATTTGCAAAAGAGACCACTGTGGTGTGAGAGAAACCTTTCTCACTTTGTGAGGGGTCTACTGCGGAGGCAGATTCAACTGAGGCCTTTAGTATTATTGGGTCGTTTGGATAGAAAAAACAGGGAGAAGGCGGGATAGTCACAAAATCCTGATGCTCCTTCAGAGAGCTGGAGCAGCCTCCTCTGCACCATTCTAATCCTATGATCAGTGGAATTTGGTCACGAGGGTTACTGGAACATGTGCCCAGCCCAGACACTGCGCCTGTGCCTCACGGTCGTCTCTGGTCAGGGCCGCAGTCTCAGGGGGTGGAGAGGAAGCCCTGTGTGACAGGGCCCGGGGTAGCACGGCGTGTCAGGGCCGCAACCTGGGCTCCCGGATCACTCCTGGGCGCAGGGGAGGCGGCTGGGGTGGAGAGGGGGCTTGGTGGGTGAGGGGAGACGCTGCATCTCCTTCCATTTCCTAAAGGGGGCCCTGACTTCAGAAACTCTCGTAAACGCTCTCGTAGGTCTCTTCCTCAGCCTGAGGCTGCATGTTCTGAGCACCCTGAAAATAAGGAGCAGAGAAAGACAGAGTTAGTGTCTGACTACTCAACCAAGAGCTCTACGTGGCTGCGAACACTCCCGAGGGGCCCACAGCCTTTTCCCCGGAGAAGGAGTGCTGACCATTACGGACGATGCGAATCCCAATCCCAGGGAGCAGTGAGACTGGGAACGGTCCCATACAGGCCTCAGGCTCCTGTTCCCAGCTGGGAGTCAGGAGGAAGGAAGTCCCCAGCTTCCCTCTCCTCTGCTCCAGGACCAGCAGGCTGATCAGAGCTAGAGGTGATTGCCCACGTGAAGTGTTCATGACCCTCTGTGCCACAAGCCCATTGGTCAGTTCATGAGAGGCACTCAACATGTCCACTGGATGGGCTTTCTGTATTCGCTCATGCATCACTGGCTGGCTCCACGTTTATTGCCCGTTCCCAGTTGCCCGCTTGAGAAGGTGGGGGTGAGCTGCCTTCCTGAACCGCTGTAGTCCATCTGCTGTGGGTTGACCCACAATGCCCTTAGGGAGGGAACGCCAGGATTTGGACCCAGCGACAGTGAAGGAACAGGGATATTTTTCCCAAGTCAGGGTGGTGAGTGGCTCGGAGGGGGTACTTGCAGAGAGTAGTATTCCCAAATATCTTGTCCTTCAAGGTGGGAGTGGTCGTGGGTTTGGAAAGTGCTGTCTGAGAACCTTTGGTGAGTTTCTGCGGTGCATCTTAGAGATGGTACACACTGCTGCTACTGAGTGTCAGTGGGTGAGGATTTGTGGATGTGGGGCCAATCAAGCGGGGGGGCTGCTTTCTCCTGGATGGTGTCGAGCTTCTTGAGTGTTGTTAGAGCTGCCCCCCACCCAGGGACAAGTGGGGAGTTGACCAGGGGCTACAGCCTTTGCACTCTCCAGAGCTTCCAAACGTTTCTGGATATCACATGGAGCAAACTAAATTGGCCGGAGACCGGTATCTGTGAGGCTGGGGACCACTGGAGGAGGCCGAGATAGATCATCCACTGACACTGCTGGCTGAAGATCGCTGTGAGAGCTTCAGCCTTACCTTTTGCCCCAATGTGCTGGGCTCCTCCATCATTGAGGATAGGAATACTTGTGGAGCCCCCTGCTCCAGTGAGTTGCTTAATCGTCCATCACCCCATTCACGACTGGATGTGGCAGGACGGTAGAGCTTAGATCTGACCCGTTGGTTGTGGGACCGCTTGGCTCTGCTTATCTGTTTGGCATGCAAGTTGTCCTGATTGGTGGCTTTACCAGGTTGACACCTCATCATCAGGTATGCCAGGTACTGCTGCTGGCACGCCCTCCTGCATTCAACCATTGGGACCACTGGGTCTCCCATAATGAAGACATACCCCAATGACGACTGGCCCTGTAAGGGAGCCCCTTATCCTGAAACTGATGTGAACTGGGAACGTTTCAGCACAGTCAGCGAGAACCTTAATGTGGTTGGGAAGAGAGATAATGTCACCGGAACATTCTGTCTCGCACCCCTCAGGACGCAATGCAAAAATAACTTCGATACCACCTCAGGAGAGAATGGTTGTCAAGTCCATTCTGATTGGCTGAGGCATTGCCTTGGAGAAAGCAACTGACAACTATAGTAGCCAGTGGCCTACAGACACGGTGGGCTGAAGGGCTGTACTGTTCTGTGGTCTAGAGGGTCCTCAAGCTCTAGTTTAATTGAGAAGAAGGTACGGGAAGTGACTATCTTTCGTTTAGAGACAACAAATGACTGAATACAGAGGTAATGAACTATTTTCACTTGTTTGCAATGATACATTGACATACTGTGACCCACCCTGTACAAGCGAATGTGTGTTCACTAAGGATTCTGGGTAATCCAAGATGGAGGGCAGGAAAAAAATCATGGTTGGAAGAGCTGCTCCTTTTTTTTTTTTGCTGAGATATTTTCAGAGTTGGAGCTGACTTCCTTGAATTCCTGGAGTAGGAATTACCGTTTTATAAATTGTGGCGCTGTTTTGAAACTTTGGAAAAGAAGATCAAAACAACGGTGCTGAAAAGAGGAAGAGAGAGAGAGAGAGAGAGAGAGAGCAAGGACCATGTGGTAGGTTAAATAAAAAAAGGATCAGTGAACCTGCACAGCTGTCTGACCAAGCAGTGGACTTTCAAACATTTAAGAGGCATTTGGATGGGTATATGAATAGGAAGGGTTTGGAGGGATATGGGCCGGGTGCTGGCAGGTGGGACTAGATTGGGTTGGGATATCTGGTCGGCGTGGGCGGGTTGGACTGAAGGGTCTGTTTCCGTGCTGTACATCTCTATGACTTTATGACACTAAGCCCAGCACCTTGTTTGAATTATCGATGAGCACATGGAGACTTGTTGCTTTTTCCAACAGCCATTAAGAGTTGACTTTGCAGGGTGTAAATTAGTGGGAGAGTTTCAATTTTGGTATTCTTGTGACAGTCCTGATGAGTGCAAGATGACTGACAGTGATGACTCAGGGAGAGAAAGTTAGACAAACCGTTGATGCTTTATATCTCCGAGATGAGGCTTGGGCCTTGGATCTGTCGTCGTCGAGGGAGCTGTACACAGATACCTCATGTTTCTGCAGAGCCTACACAGACAGAGGACAAACTGTCACTTCATCTTGCCGCAAAACTCGGGTGAACAAGTGCCAAATGGATGAGTAATAATTAGAGAACAAAAGGGAGGATTAAATCACAAGAAAAGGGAGAATGAGATTACAGACCGGGCAGCCTATCTTCGGAGGGACCAGGGCGCGGATACCTGTACACCTTAAACCCAGCACCAAGAGCAAGGGCCTGAGGGAATCCTTACAAATGTCCGCCTGGCTGCCACCCATCAGGAAGCTCGGATTCCCGCCTCACCTCGTTGCAGGGTCAGCGGAGAGCAGCCTCCAGACGGAACGCGTGTGCACGTGGAACAGAGGGAGCCTGACAGAACACGGCACCACTCAGTACGAGAGAACCAGGGGCCCTGCTGGCTCACATTATACAGTGGGCACCCTGAACACTGACACAGCACACACTCCCACTCACACCCGATCCTCGCACCCCTCCCCCTCCCCCACCGGGACCCCCCTGTGAATACTGACACACTCCCCCTCCCCCCCGGGGACCCCCCTGTAAATACTGACACACTCC
>NW_025207307.1:0-903 GCF_004010195.1 Chiloscyllium plagiosum | reverse complement strand
GGGGACCCCCCTGTAAATACTGACACACTCCCCCTCCCCTCGGGGATCCCCCTGTAAATACTGACACTCCTGATGAAGGAGAGATGCTCCGAAAGCTAGTGCTTCCAAATAATCCTGTTGGTCTATAACCTGGCGTTGTGTGAGTTTTAAATTGATCCTTTCAGACACCGCAGCCACACCTTTGTCCTTCTTCATCGCTTGCCATGTTTAGACCTTAACGATATTTTGTGACAGGTAAGGACACAGGCTCACCACTCTGCTGTGTGGAGGCTTTTCTCCTCATCTAAGTCCTGAAACATTCACCCTTTATCCTTAAACTATGACCCGTAACCAGGAGACTCCCGCACCATCGGGAGCAGACTTCCTGCATCCCACCTGTCTCGTTCTGTTAGATCTCCTCATTCTTCTATGGTCTAGTGAATACAGTCCGAACTGACTCAATCTCTCCTCATACTTCAATCTTGCCATCCCAGGAATCGAATTGATAAACTTTTGCGGCACTCCCTCTGTAGCAGGAACATCCTCCCTCGGCTCAGGAAACCAAAACTGGGAACAATACTCTGGCTGTGGGCTCACTGAGGCCCTGTACAACTGCAGCGAGATATCCCCGCTGCTGTCCTGAATCCTCTTACTCTGAAGACCAACATACAGTTTACCTGCTTTACTGCCTACTCTATCATAGAATTCCCGACAGTGTGGATGCAGGCCATTCAGCCTATTGGATCCACATTAACTCTCCTACCCAGACTTTCCCGAGCCCATAACCTTGCATTTTCCCCATGGCTAACCCAGCTAGCCTGCACACCAAGGGGCAATTTAGCCTGGCCAATCCACCCTAACCTGCACATCTTTGGATTGTGGGCGGAAACCCACGCAGACACGGGGAGAATGTGCAAACTCCAC
>NW_025207306.1:10046-12859 GCF_004010195.1 Chiloscyllium plagiosum | reverse complement strand
GCATCTTTACCTTATTCAGCAGCCTTTTGTGTGTCAACTTATCGAATACCTACTGGAAATCCAGATACACCACATCCACCGAGTCCACCTTGTCCAACGCGCTCGTCGTATCTTCAAATAATTTCAGTAAATGCGTTATACATGATCTGCCTTTCATGAATCCATGCTGTGTCTGCACAATGAGACAATTTCTACCCAGATATCTCACCACTACTTCCTTGAGAGATTCAAGCATTTTCTCCACTAAAGAAGTTACGCGAACGGGTCCTTTTTGAAAAATAGTGGCACCACATTTGTAGCTTCCAGTCTGTCAAAACCATCCCAGAATCCAACAAATTTTAGTGAATTATCATGAGTTGTATTAGCTATTCCACGCCCCCCCCCCGCCATTTCTTTTTTTTTTCCCTGGGATGCATTCCATCAAGGCCAGGAGACCCATCTACCTTTAGGCTGTTATCTTTCCNNNNGATCCATCTACCTTTAGGCTGTTATCTTTCCCAACATAAACTCTTTACTGAGAATGATTGCATATCTGTCCTCATCTGCCATTGCCTCCATTGGCCTGCGACGATGAGAGCACATAGACAGTATGTTCCTGTTCAAGCCAAGGCGAGTAGGAATAGAGAATACTGCCTGTCGAGAGAAGTTGAAGGCCTGGTCAAGAAAATGAAGGAGGGATATGGCAGGTACAGAGAGCTGTGTTTGTGTGACTCCCTAGAGGAGTGTAGGGGCAGTAGGAGTATACTCGAGGTAAACCACAAGGGCAAAAATGGGACATGAGATAGCTTTTAGGAAATAGGTTTAAGGAGAATCCAAAGTGATTGTACAAATACACTAAGGACAAACGAGTAACCAGGCAGAGAATAGGTACCCGCAAAAAACATCAAGGCTGTCTGTGGAACCGCTGGAGGTGGGAGAGATTCTATTTGAGATTCTTTTACTGAAAGTGGATGTGGCAGCTAGAGTGTTTGGAGAAATAAATAGTGATAACGTGATAAGTGTCCATATTACAGAGGAGGGGGTACTGGATGTCTTAAACGGTAGCAAGGTGGATAAATCCCTGGGACCGGCTCAGGTGTAACCCAGAACTTTGTGGGAATCTAGGGAAGTAGTTGCTGGACCCCTCGCTGAGATATTTGTGTCATTGATAGTCACAGGTGAGGTGCTGGAAGATGGGCGCAATTATTTGAGAAAGATGGGAAGGAAAGGCCAGGGAACAATAGACCAGTGAGTCTAAAATCAGTGGCAGAGAAGTTGTTGGATGTGATTCTCAAGGACATGATTTACATGTAATTGGAAAGGCAAGAAGTGATGAGGGAGAGCAGCCTGGCTTTGTATATGGAAGTCACTAACTTGGACTCCAGGAAGACACAAGGTTCTACATAACAGACCGGTTAGCAAGTTTGAGAATAGAATACAGGGAGGACTAGTTATTTAGATACAGAATTGTCTAGAAGGTCATGGAGATGTATAACATGGAAACAGACCCTTCAGTCCGTACCGTCCATGCCAACAACTTACCCAACCCAACAACTGTGTGAGAAATATGCTGTCAGGATGGGTGCTGGGTCCACTGCTTTTTGTCATTTATATCAATGGTTTCTATGTGAATATATGAGGTAAGGTTAGTAGGTTTACACTAGACACCAAAATTGGAGGTGTAATGGACAGTGAAGAAGGTTACCTCAGTACATTGGGACTTCAATCAAATGGGCTAAGGAGTGGCAGGTGGGTTTAATTTAGATAAATATGAGGTTCTGCATTTTGGAAAAGCAAATCAGAGCAGGGCTTGTACACTTAATGAGGAGGTCTTGGGGTGTGTTGCTGAACAAAGAGACCTTGGAATGCAGGTTCACACTTCCTTGAAAGTGGAATCTTAGGTAGGCTAGTGAAGAAGGTGTTTTGTATTGAGTATAGGCGTTGCGACGTTATTTTGGGGCTGTACAGGGCATTGATTCAGCTACTTCTCGAATTATGCTTTCAGTTCTGGTCTTCCCGCTATAGGAATGATGTTGTGAAACTTGAAAGGATTCAGAAAAGATGCACAAAGATGTTGCCAGGGTTGAGAGTTTGAGATATAGGGAGAGGCTGAATTGGCTGGGGCTGTTTTCCCTGGGACATCGCAAGCTGAGAGGTGACCTCAGTGGTTGATACACTCGTGAGGGACATGGTGAGGGTGAACAGCCAGGGTATTTTTCCCACGTTAGGTGGGTCCAAAACCAGAGAGCACAGGCTTACGTTGTGAGGGAAAAGATTTGAAAGGGATGTGAGGGGCAATGTTTTCAAGCTGAACATGGTATATGTACGGAATGAACTGCCAGAGAAAGTGTGGAGGCTGGTGCAATTGCAACATTTAAAAGGCATCTGATTGGATATGTGATCAGGCAAGTTTGAGAAGGATATGAGCCAAGTCCTGGCAAATGGGATGAGATTAATTTAGGATATCTGGTGGACATGGACAAGTTGGATCAAGGGGTCAGTTTCTGTGCTGTACATTTCTATGACATTAATAAATTAAAATTAAGATCGGTTTCTCTTTTATGGAGAGTTAGCAGAAGGTCAGAACATTCTCCTTGGAGCTAAGAAGGTTAAGCAGTGATTTCAACGAGGAGCAGAATTGTTTCCAGGAAATTTAATTTACAGAGAGACAGCATGAGAAATTATTAACATTGTCACAATTTTTATGAACTACTTTCAGGTAACTGGCAAATAATGCAGGGTAAAAACGTGAAGATCATTTGACTCAGTAAGTTCTGAGCATCTGGAACAGTTTGATCGACAGCTGGATGCAGATTCAGTAGTTATTGTCAAAA
>NW_025207306.1:0-8294 GCF_004010195.1 Chiloscyllium plagiosum | reverse complement strand
AGGGTCCCCAAGTAGAAGATGAGGTGTTGTTCTTTCAGCTTGCGTTAACGTGTGGCGCTGGAAAAGCACAGCAGGTCAGGCAGCATATCAGGAGCAAGAGAATCGACGTTTTGGGCATATTATTTTCATCAGGAATGCCGGGATTGGAGGGGGAGGGGGAGTAGTAAGAGGGCTGAGAAATATATAAGAGGAATGTGTGGGGTTGGTGGGAAGGGAGCTAGGAAGGCAATAGGTAGATGTAGGTGGAGGGTAATGGAGAGAGGGTGGAGTGGATAATTGGGAAGGAAGATTGACAGGTGGGACAGTTCAAGAGGGTGGTGTCGAGTGGGAGGGTTGGATCTGGGATAAGGCAGGGGTGGGGAGACGAGGAAACCTTGATTCTGCGGTTAAAGGGTCCCAATGTGGATGATGAGGTTTTCTTCCTCCAGGCGTCGGGTGGCTGGGATTTGGTGGTGGGAGTTGGAGGGTTGAATCTGTGATAAGGTGGGGGAGAGGAAATGAGGAAACCTTGATGCTGTGTGGTTGACAAGTCCCAAGGAGAAAGATGAGGTGTTCTTCCACCAGGCGTCGGGTGGCTCGGATTTGGGGGTGGCTGACACCCAGGAATTGTATGTCCTTGGCAGCGTGGTGGCGGAGGGGGTAGTTGAAGTGGTTGGCCACAGGGCGGTGGGCTTGGTTGGTGCATGTTCCCTGAAATATTCCACAAGTTGGCATCCTGACTCCCCACTGTAGAGGAGACCACATCTAGAGCAAAGGACACAAGAGGTGAGGTGTTTGGATGTGCAGGAAAATCTCTGCTGGATATGAGAGGATCCTGTGGTGCCTTGGATGGAGGTGAGGGAGGAGGTGTGGGCACAGGTGGCAAGTGAAGATGCTGGGAGTGGAGAATACTTTGGTGGGGAGCATGGATCTAATGAGGAAGTGACAGAGGGAATGGTCTCTGGAATGCTGAAATGGGTGGGGAGGGAAATATATCTCTGGTGGTGAGGTCTGATTGTCGGTGGTGGAAATGGCAGACGATGATGCATTGTATGTGGGTGGAAGGTGAGGACTCGGGGGATTCCATCCATTTTGCAGTTGGAGGTGTGGATGCCAAGGGCAGTTGTGTGGAAAGTGGAGGAGATACACGGGAGGGGAAATTGCAGTCCTTGAAATCGGAGGCCATTTCGTATGTTCTGAAGTGTTCTGCCAGCTTGCATCAAGTTTCACTGGAACACTGCAGTAAGCATGAGACAGAGATGTTGGCCTGGGAACAGCCTTGTGTGTTAAAGTGGCGGGAAACTGGGTGCTCCGAGTCTTTTTTGCAAGAGAACATAGATCATCAGCCGCCATTTCCACCACCGCTACTGAGATGCTACCAGGTTCCTGTCTCCTCCATTAACAGCTTTCCGCCCTCCCAGCCGGATCGTTATCCACTCTTTTGTCTTTCCAAATGTTCCAGTCTCTCTTTGGGCTCTGTCCCCACCTATTATTTACTCTTTAACCCCTATCTCCTGTAGTCCAAAGATGTGCAGGTTAGGAGAATTGGCCCAGCTAAATTTCCCGTCTTGTTCAGGGATGTGCATTAGTCCAGGGAAATGGTGAGTAATAGGGTAGGGGTATGGGTCTGGGTGAGTGTGGAATTGTTGGGCCGAAGGGCCTGTTTCCTGTGGGGATTCTAATTTTCCCAGCTGCCATCGGTTCTGAGGAAGGGTCACTGGACTCGTGATGACCCTTGGTGTGTGCAGGAGGAGGAAACGGGAAAGGGGAGAGTGGCAACAGAAACTGGATGAAATGTATCAGTGTGGATTGGGAGGGTTTAGTTACACTCTGTGCAGGTCGTTAATCTGAATTAGAAACTCCTGGTCCCACATTTGCAGCAAAGTGGCCGATGGCTTGGGCCTCAGGCAGTGAGAGGTGCTGGGTTATGGCTGCCATCTTTATCTGGGGCCAAGGTAGAGCAAGGAGCATGCACGTGTCCTCTTCCTGGATGGGGGCGGTGTGATTTGAAGAGGAGCATCCAACACATACCATAAGAAGTGTTTGCCTTCACTATTCATCTTGCACTGACTATGAGCTTTGTTTTGTGAATTCATTTTGTGGATATTAATTGACACTGGGATCTCAAAAGTAAGTTTCTACAGTCCACAGAGTCATCACGATCTGAATATCATTGGCATTTAACTGTGAAAGGAGAAAGGTTTGTCTGTTCTGTCTGTGGGAAAATATTTTCAATATTTTTGTCAAGCAAAAAGCAGAAAGATGTTCAAGTTCATGTTTGGATCACCCTTTGGATATGTGTTTAATTCTTGGCCCTGTAGCTGTGGAAGGAGGTAATGGCCTGAGAGAGAGCGCAGATTTATCCAAATTACACCTCGTCTCTTTGCAGGAACTGTCAGATTTCGTCTCAATCATCCACTTTACGATGTTAACCTGTCAACTCTCTACTTCCAATTCCCTGCAAATTTCTCATTGAAATTCCTTTCGGACTCAAATTCCAGCACCATTTCAGATGGAATGTTCCAGATTCTGACAACTGTCTGTTCATTCAGTAACTGCTGAAGTCCATTTTGACTCTGGGGTTACAAAGGGCTGAACTGAGAGATGAGATGCTGTTCCTGAGCTCCCATTGAGATGCATTGGAACAGTACAGGAGGCTGGGGGCAGTGTAGGTAAGAGCAGACAATGACAATGACAGGGCCGCACTGTGAGGGCTGATTGGATCAATGGGGGTGTTTTGGAGTTGGGTGTAAACAGAGTGAGGTGAGACACGGAGAAGGTGAAGCTGAAACTCCGTTTGACTTCAGGACTTTCAGAAATTGACAGTCCCAATGGGAATAGTCAATTTGTCAGTGATACCTGCAGAGTGTTTAAGTTTTTAAAAGTACAACATATCAGCTTAAGTAAAGATTTTTTTTAATTATAATGGGCATGTTTGAAGTGAAGGAAGGTTGCTCACTCATTTAAATTCTCTTAATGGGAGTAACAAGATGAATGTAGTGAGATGTTGTTCCAGGAGCCTTCAGACCGGTGGTGTGCTCCTGTTGCACAATATGGGACATAAGGGATGCTTCCAGTGTCCGTGACGACTATGTGTGCAGGCAGTGTGCCCATCTGTAGCTACTGAGAAACTGTTTTTCAGACCTGGAGCTGAGAGTGGACTCACTGTGGAGCAGTGAGAGAATGTTATGGACAGCACGGTTAGTGAGTTAGTCACACTGCAGGTGAGGGTTACACAGGCAGAAAGGGAATGGGTGACCATCAGATCAAGTAAAAGGCTCAGGGGGAGTGCAGGACTCCCCAGCGGTTATTCCCTTCTCATACATATACTGTGCACCGCTTGGGATTCTATAAGGGGGGAACAGGTGGGGTGGCCTCTCAGGGGAAATCAGCAACAGCCAGATTCATGACAACGCAGATAGCTCCGCTGCACAGAACGGGAGGAGGGAGAATGGCAGAGCTATAGCGACAGGGGATCCACTAGTCAGGGTCCGAGACAGGCGCGTCTGTGACCACAGACATGAACCTGGGACAGTAGAATTGAACCCAGGTCCATTTATTGATAAGTGCACAGACCAATAAAGGGCAGCGTCTCAAATGCAACCTTCAGCACTTGATCACCCTGAAGCTCTACATTCCAGGGACTGTGCACTTGTTCTGAGCCCTTCAGAGGGATTGAAGGGGATCTGGAGAAAACAGGAACAGGGTTGTGTTGCAGATCTATAAAATAACTGTCTCCCTCCTGTCTCGGTCTCCCCCCTCTGTCTCCCACCTTCCATCGTACCACCTCCCCACCGCAGGGAAAAGACCTTATGTATTTACCCTATCCATGCCCCTACTGATTTTATAAACCTCTGTAAGGTCACCCATCAGCCTCTGACGCTCCAGAGGAAACAGTGTATTCAGCCTCTACCTGTAGCTCAAATCCTCCAACCCTGGCAACATTCTTGTAATTCTTTTCTGAACCCTTTCAAGTTTCACAATGTTGTTTTGATAGGAAGGAGACCAGAATTGCACACAATATTCCAAGAGTGACCTAACCAATGTCCTGTACAGCTGCAATATGACATCCCAACTCCTATACTCAATATTCTGACCAATAAAGGAAAGCATACTAAACACCTTCTTCACTGTCCTCTCTCCCTGCGATTGCTTTCAAGGAGCTATGAACCTGCATTCCAAGGTCTCTTTGTTCAGGGGCACTCCCGACTGTGGCCACAGATATGAATCCAGGACAGTGGAATTGAACCCAGGTTCATTTATTGATAAGTGCACAGACCAATAAAGGTCAGGGTCCCAAATGCAATCTTCAGCACTTGATCACCCTGAAGCTCTACTTTCCAGGGACGGTGCACTTGTTTTGAGCCATTCAGAGAGATTGAAGGGGATAGGGAGAAAACAGGAACAGGGTTGTGTTGTAGCTCTACAAAATAACGGTCAATCTCCCCTCTCGGTCTCTCCCCTCTGTCTCCCAGCTCCCATCGTGCCTCCTCCCCACCACAGGGAAAATACCTTGTGTATTTACCCTATTCATGCCCCTACTGATTTTATAAACCCCTATAAGGTCACCCATCAGCATCTGACTCTCCAGGGAAAACAGTGTATTTATCCTCTCCCTGTGCCTCAACTCCTCCATCCATGGCAATATGCTTTTAATTCTTTTCTGACCCCTTTCAAGAGTCACAATATTGTTTTGATAGGAAGGAGACCAGAATTGCACGCAATATTCCAAGCGTGACCTAACTAATGTCCTGTCGAGCTGCAATATGACCTCCCAACTCCTATACGCAGTGCTCTGACTAATAAAGGAAAGCATACTAAACACCTTCTTCACTATCCTATCGACCTGCGATTCTGCTTTCAAGGAGCTATGAACCTGCACTCCAAGGTCTCTTTGTTCAGCAGCATTCCCGAGGACCTTATCATTAAGTGTATACATCTTGCTAATATTTGCTTTCCCAAAATGCAACACCTCACCTTTATCTAAATTAAAATCCATCTGCCAGTCCTCAGCACATTCAACCATCTGATCAAGATCCTGTTGTAATCTGAGATAATCCTCTTCACTGTCCACTGCACCTCCAATTTTGGTGTCATCTTACTAACATTACTTCCTATATTCACATCCAAATCATTGATATAAATTATGAAAATTAGTGGATCCTCCGATTCTTTGTGACACCCCACTGGTCACAGGTCTCCAATCTGAAAAGCAACCTTCCACCACCACCCTCTGTCTTCTACCTTTGAACAAGTTTTGTATCCAAATGGCTAGTTCTGTCTGTATAACCTTGCTATCCAGCCTCCCATGGGGAACCTTGTTGAACGCCTTACTGACAACCACGTAGATCATTTCCACCGCTTTGACCTCATCAATCCTCTTTGTTGTTACTTCAAAAAAATTGACTCAAGTTCATGAGACGTGATTACTCATACACAAAGCCGTTATTAATACCCAGGACTTAACTCTGCACATTGGGATCTGCACCACCCAGTTATGGGTGTTAATATTCTGGATAAAGTTCACGTACACCAGCTTTGTGTTAGTGACTGCATATTGAGTCTTATTGATATCACCAATTCACGTCATTTCCATTTGAAAGGCAGTCCCTGTATTCCTAACCCCGCTCCCATCTGCTCTGTCTCCTCCAGCCCCACCGTAGACAGTAAGTGGGAGGAGCTCATGGAGTTTGCATGTGAGTGAGATTGAGAAATTCTTCCTTTCTTTCCAAAAGCCCACCAAGAAATGCTGGTAGTGTCCTTACCTCTGCACCAGGAGGATCGGGTTCAGAGTTGAGTAACACCATCTTTGAAAAGGCTGATTAGAAAACATGCCCAAGCCTGCAGGCCATGCTGTCTCCCAGCTGTCCCTGCCTGAGCCTCTAAACAGAACCTTCCTGTCGTTTCTCTCCTGTCAGACTCTCCCATTGTTCAGTTTGACAGGATCCCCTCCTGCAGCTGCACTGATCCTGTCCCTCACTGACCTGTCCATCCCCCGGTGTCCTTCACATTCATTCATTGTTCACAATCCCATTGTCCCAGTCCTCCAGCCCCTCCTCCACCCTATTGGGCAGCAGCTGCTGAAAATCACCCAGCTGTCAGTGCCAGGGAGGCTGTGGGATTGTGGGATTAATATGCCATTTGCAGCTTCCTCTCTCTGAAAGCAGGACCCAGGGGAATGGCCCCTCCCCTGGTATCCTGACAAGTGGTCAAAGTATCAATGGGGAAGCATTTTGCAAAATGTTATCAGAACTCTTGTGAAGGAATGTTATGGAAAGGGACAGGGATCGGCCTGTAATTAGAGTTCTAATCTGTTTCATTTTCGCTCAACCAGATATGATTTGGCCAGTGTGTGCAGGATGGTTCTCATCAGAGGTCGAAGTGGGGGAAATGAGTAAGAGGTTCCAGATTGAGGGAAAAAAAAATCAATGTGCGTCTGACCAGGAAGGACACCCTGGGAGGTGGGGGGAGGATTTATCCACACCCGGGAGGCATCCGAGTCAGACTCATTGATTTGATTAGATTTCCTACAGTGTGGAAACAGGCCCTTCGGCCCAACCAGTCCACACCGACCCTCCGAAGAGCAACCCACCCAGACCCATTTCCCTCTGACGAAAGCACCTTACAATATGGGTAATTTATAGTGGCTAATTCACCTGACCTGCACTGTCAGTCTTTGGATTGTGGGAGGAAACCGGAGGAAACCCACGCAGATACGGAGAGAATGAGCCCGAGGCTGGAATCGAATCTGGGACCCTAGTGCTGTGAGGCAGTCTTGCTAACTACTGTGCCATCGTGCCGCCCCCTTTTTTGGTACTTAGTCTGCAGACAGGAGCGAGGAACCTGAATTCAAAGAGAGGAGAGAGTGTTAGAACTGGGTGTGGAGGGAAGGAGTGAGGAGATTGGTTTGGATTTCAGTTCACAGAAGAGAGAAATTGTGAGACTGAGATTTAAGGCATTGGGGGAAACAAAGAAACTACAATTTAATACTCTCACTGTCTTATGAATTTCCATCCTGTGTTAACGGTGGTGACCTGTTTTCTCTATTCTAGTATTCTCAAAGGGCGGATTTGTGGATGAGAAATTCAAATTGAACTTCCTGTTCAGTTTTGATGGTTACTTGATCCGTGCCGATGTGAATATCATTGGCCTTTTGATATGAAAGGGAAGGTGTGTATTCTATCCGTGGGTGAATATTTCAAATGTCAGTGTGTCTGGAAAAAGTACTGAGACGCAGCCAAGTCCATGTTAGTGTGGTGACTGTGGAGAGTGAGTTCATTTGCTTTTAAAAGTCTGCAAAAACATGGCACATTTCCCAGGAACAATTAAGCTACAGATTTGTTTTGTATGAGGACAAGTTTTAAATTAATCGTGCAACCAGAAAGAATATCTGCAGTATGGAAAATGCTATGAAAACGGGATTGCTGAAAAGGAGTTAATTCTCGATCATGGTTTGTAATCCATTGGCGTTGTCACGTCAGTTCCAATGCCATTGGGATACACTGGAAATGTGATGAATGTAATGTAGGTTTCAGTTATTAAACTGTAAAAGGTGCAGAAGAAATTTACAAGGAAGATGCCAGGGCTCAAGGGTCTGAGTTATAGGGAGAGGTTGGACAAGCGAGGATTTTTTTTTTGTTTAGAGCAGAGGAAAAGGGGGGGGGGGGTTGGGGGTGGGGGGGGGGGGGGGGGGGGGGGGGGGGGGGGGGGCGGTGTTTTCTGGAAGTGTATAAGACCATGAGAGGCCTGGGTAAGGTGAATGCACTCAGTCTTTTTCCCACGGAATCAAGGAGTGGAGGGCATCAGTTTAAGGTTAGAGGAGAAATTATGAAAGGGAACCTGAGGGGCACCTGTTTTACACAGAGGGTGGTATGTATATGGACTGAGCTGCCAGTGGAAGTGGTTGAGGTGGGTACATTAACAACATGTAAAAGACATTTGGACAAATACATAGATAGCAAAGGGTCAGAAGCAGCTGGGCCAAGTGCAGGGAAATGGGGTTAGCGTGGATGGACATTCTGGTCAGTATGGGCCAGTTTGGGCCAAAGAGCCTGTCTCTGCTGTAGGACTCTGGCTCCAAGTATATTTACTATTTCTCCCGCTATCTCTGGTTGTACCGTGGGATGTATTCCATCAGGGCAAAGAGACTTGTCCACCTTTCGCTCCAATAGCTTGCCCAGCTCTAACTCTCTCGTGATAACAGTTATTTCTAGCTCCTCACCTTCCTCAGTCTCCTTGTCAATTACTGGCATTTTCTTCGTGTTCTCCACTGTGAAGTCTGCCTGCTGTGTACTCATATTCGTAAACCCTGCTGA
>NW_025207305.1:9229-12856 GCF_004010195.1 Chiloscyllium plagiosum | reverse complement strand
ACTGGCTGATGTCACTGATAGGAAGACAGACCAGCTGGGTCCGTGCAAATCAGAGATCGCCCACACATTTTAAAGGATTGCTGGGTGAGGTGGTGTCTCTGAAAGGGAGAAAAGTAGACTTCTAGCTCTGAAAGCAATGGGGTATAAGTGGACAAATTGAAGAGTTGCTTAAATTTTCGACTGGACTGAATGAGCTTAACAAAGGTCAGTTTCTCTTGACAGCAGAAGATAGTACGCAGATTTACGATTTGTCAGATGCAAGGAAGAAAATTTCCTTTTTCATACTTTTGTATCCTAATGCGCAAACTTAAACATTAATCATGTCCAAAATCTGGAATGCAATGCTTATCCTCAAAGGTGAATGATATCTGGCACAAACAAAGCACCCCGGGCTGCTGTATCATTTATGTAGGTCTCTTTCCGATTCTGCTCGAAGCGTCAAATCTATTGTAGTTGATTGCACCTTCGTGGAATGACAAGGAGACATATATAATTCCTCAAGATGTTAAGGCTTGATATGCAAGCAAAAGCTATGGCCAGGAGAGCACACAACCCTGAAAGTCCATGAACACTGAGTGTACTCTAATGATGATGCTGTTATAAAAGCCACGCCCTATCCCTGTTTCATTAGCATAACCGCCGGATGTTTGGTTTTAGTTCCCTGACTGCAAATAGCATTCTTGCATCCTGCAGATAAAATGCATAAAAATCCTCAGCATCAATCCAGAGTGAAAATTCAGAAAAAAACAAATATTTCTTCTCATTTCAGGTGTTGTGAGTAACTGTCTCCTTTGTAACGCGCTGTAAAAGGAACTTCTACAATCCATCATGACCTGGATATGGATTTCCTGAAAATGTTTTGGTTTCGTGTGAGTTTCTATGCGCATGCCCTCCCCTTGCAGCCCACTGCAAAGTGTTCTACAATACATCATGGGCAGTGATAAAAGCAACATCATGTCCGCCTAACCCCTTGATGACAAGCAACATGAATTCGACTGGGACAACACTACCATTATAGGGCAAGCCAAACAGAGAACAGCCAGGGAATTCCTCGAGGCATGGAACTCATCCACAGACTCTATCAACAAACACATCGACCTGGACCCAATATACCGGCCACTACAGCGGACAGCTGGAACTGACAACCGGAAGCGGCAGAGACAGGCCACTATAAATGCCGGAGGACACAGCACAGAAGCGCTTCACAGGAGGCTCACAAGCACTGAGGATGTCACGTAGACAGGGGACGAAACGTTTGCAAGACAAATGCCCAGCTCAGTGAACAGAACCACAACAACGAGCACCCGAGCTACAAATCTTCTCCCAAACCTTAAAATCATCTGCATGAACAAACAAAGTTATTTGTGGACTCACTCATATCCAGCAGGTTGCATTGCTGATTGAATCCTTTCACAAAATCGGAGCATGTGAATGGTCTCTCCATGCTGTGCATTTGTTGCTGTGTCTTTAAATGATACTTGATTAAATTGCCACCATCAGTACGGATGAATGCCCACTCGACAGTATGAGCAGCCTGGTGTCTTTCCGAGGCATTACTGGCGAAATAGTTTCCCATACTTAATACAAGTGAACAGTCTTTTGCCAGTAAAGTGAAAAATCACGCATCATCAGGTTTTGTCCAAATGATTTGTTCTTCAGATAGTGGAGAAGCAACCGTCTGGAAGTTATTAAACCTGTTGGACTATAAGCTGGTGTTGCCTAAGTTTTAACTTTGTCCACACCAGTCCAACACCAGCTCCTCCTACTCATCATTTCCCTGGGATGAATATGCTCATTTAACGTGACGTCAGATTATCATCTGAAATCAAGCCCACAGGGAGAGCACAGGGATGGTCTCTCATGATGTACGTTGTTGGTGGGACTTCAGGTTTCCAGATCTTTTAAAGCATTTCCCACACGCTGACACTGGAAAAATGTCTCTCATCAGTCTGAACTTGTTGATAGCAATTCAATTCCGATGAGCAGGTGAATCCCTTCTCAAAAACGGGGTATGGTAAATATGAATACAAAGCTACAAAATAATACATGTTGTGATATTGTGTAAGTGTAAAGTCTGGGTGGCTTCCTCGAGTCAGCCTTACGTGATTGCCGCCTGTCAGGTGACAATAGATGAAGAAAGATGACCATGGTACAAGGTGATAGTTTGCAGACATCCAGAAGACAATTGTAGCAGATTCTGATTGGTTAGGTGAAATAATGTAGGCTGTGTGCTAATGAAACAGGGATAGGGCGTGGCTTTTATAACAGCATCATCATTAGAGTGCACTCAGTGTTCAAGGACTTTCAGGGTTGTGTGCTCTCCTCGCCACAGCTTTTGCTTGCAAATCAAGCCGTAACATCTTGAGGAAATATCTACGTCTCCTTCTCATTCCACGAAGGTGCTATCAACCACAATAGAATTGACGTTTCGAGCAGAGTCGGAAAGAGACCTACACAAATGATGCGGCAGCGCGGGAGTGCTTTCCAGTCCAGTGGAAACGCTCCCGAGCATGACAGGATATGGCTGGCCTCCCACAAAAAGATAACGCGTCTTGCGGATAATTCGGATTAAATTCTGTTCAGTGAGGATGGTCCTGGCGATGCCAAAATGTAGAAAAGCTGCTGAAGTGCTTGTCTGATCCAAAGATTCCAATAATAAAGTGAAATTTGAGCAGACTCAGAAGATTGGTCACTGCATAGTAGTATAAGTGGGAAAACAATGTAGAAATTTTCTGATATGAAATTCCACGTGCTTTTAGTAAGTCCCTGTGGTTACTGCCTCGCCGGTCGCGAGGGCCTGCACGTGCAGGGCTGTGTAGTGTTAGTAAGTCCTTGTTGTTACCGCCTCGCCGGTTGCGGTGGTCTGCATGGGCAGGAATGTGTCATGTTAGTAAGTCCCTGTGTTCACCATCTCGCTGGCCGCGGGGGCCTGCACGTGCAGGGCTGTGTAGAGATAAAAAGCCCCTGTTGCTACCGTCTCGATTGTCATGAGGGACTCCATGGCAGGGGTGTGCAGTGTTCGTATGTCCCTGTGGTTAATGCCTCGCCAGTAGTGAGGGAGTCAATGGGCAGGGCTGTGTGTGTGTGTTTGTGTGTCTGTGTGTGTGTGTGTATGTGTGTGTGCCTCTCTGTCTGTGTGTGTGTGCCTCTGTGTGTATGAGAGAGAAAGAGAGAGAAGAAAGAGAGAGAGAGAGCGAGAGAGAAAAAGAGTTAACCACTGGCTCAGCACTGAGTTCCCAGCTGCTTGCAGAAAAGTTCGTGTGTGTGTGTTTGAATGCATGTGTGTGTGTCTCTGTGTGTGACAGTGAGAGAGAGGGAGAGCGATTAGAGAGAGAGCAAATTCTGGCTCAGTGCTGACTTCCCGACTGCTTTCAGAAAACTTCATGTGTGTGTCTGTGTGTATGCGTGTGTGTGCGTGTCTGTGTGTGTGTGAGAGAGAGAAAGTGAGTTAAGTGTGTTTGTGTGTAAGAGAGAGTGTGAGGGTCAGTGTGTATGTGTGTGAGAGTGAGTGAGTGTGTGTGTATGTGAGAGTGTGACGGTGAGACAGTGTGTGAGAGTGAGTGTGTATGAGAGTTTGAGACAGTGTGTGTGTATGAGAGTGTGAGAGTGAAACTGTGTGTGTGAGAG
>NW_025207305.1:0-8714 GCF_004010195.1 Chiloscyllium plagiosum | reverse complement strand
TACGTTCCAGTGAATATAGAACCAGAGTTACATTCTGAACTTATGTGGTAGGTCACTAAAGTCTGAGTTAAGAGAAATATCTATGTCCAGATTGAATTTGAGGTATTTGTAACTCCCTTGCTCTACTTAACTGTTCCTTAAAAATTGACATTTAGTCAAAATATGTGGCCTCTGACTTCTGACTCACCAATTTCTCCTCAATCAATTTTAGTGGTCTCTCGACTTCATGACCAAAATCTAATTCAAATGGACTGAGTTTAGTTGACTCGTTTGTTGCATCCGTAATGGCAAAGAAAAAACCCTATAAATGATATTCCTTTATCTCAGTAATATGGATTATCTTTAGGAACTACCCTTTCACTTGGAACACTCGCTGTTTCTGATTTCCAAGACATACCTGCAGTTATAAAGGGAAATGCCCTTTCTGCCGCCAGCAGCAAACTCTGAAGGGGGACTGTCACAGAAAACACGCCACCCATAGGGTCTCCAGCCTTAGGGATAGATATTTGTGCCTCCAGCTGTGACTCAAGATACAAAGTTTCACATTGAGCTGTTTGAGTTGATGGCACTTCCGAAATATGTGATCAACCAGACTGGCATAAGCATCTCAGAATTTTGACGTCGTGCAGGCAGTACAATGCCTTCTCTAATTTTCAGTTAGATTTGAAAAGAATTGCATTGAAGACATGCTTTTAAATGTATCATGATGATTCAGGGGTTGGCTGCCTCAAAGGGACCCGTGTTCGATTCTAAATTTGGATAACTGTTGCTGTGGACGAAGTCAGACATTTCAAAACATCTTGAAGCAGATAGACCAGACCCTAACTTTGGTATGTTTTGCTAGTTGCACAGTGGATATTTCCTCTGTAAGCTTTGCTTCGTAATCTAAAATACACATGTACATTACACTGACGAGATTCATGCAAACATATACAACTACATTCAGATTCAGTCTGTGGCACTCCAACTAGCGATCGCCTCCATTTCTCAATCGCGTCTCGACAATGCATGGGCAATGACATTTTCTCGACCTGCCACTTGCACAGCTGTCGAATTGAATGACTTCAACAACAAGCTCCACCTAAACAGTCTGGCATTTTGTCCTTAAATTTCTTCACAAATTTCAGTGTTTTTTTGGATCAGTGTACACAATTGCTCCTGATGCGTTCCTGGTAATGCAAACACTGAAATTCTTTAGTGCCAAAATCAACCTTAAAGTCTGTTTCTCAACCATCGAATGCTAATGAACGTCCCATTTCCTGGTGAAATACACAACAGGCCTTCCAATCATCTCGTCATTATCCTGCAAGAGCACAGCACCGAAGTTCTACAGCTGTTATCGATACCTACTTTCAAAATCTTTGAGTAATCAGTTGTGGCTATATGCCTAGAGAGTGGTTAGCATAGTTTTGAGGCTGTAAAATGCCTTTTGACGGTCCACTGTCCAATTACACCTCTTGCCTTTCTTTAGGACTTCAGTGATTGGGGCTGCCACATTGCGAAAATCCAGCACAAACTTCTGATAAAATAAATTCAATCGCAGGAAACATATCAAAGCTCTCTTTGTCGATGGTGTGGGAAATTCCCCAATTATTTTCGTTTTCCCATCTTGCAAGGTCGTTTATCCATGTCAAATAACATGGCCAAGGATGATTACTTGGGCTTTGATGAACTCATTTTTGGCTCGGTTTGCCACCAAAACTTCCTTCCAAAGTAGTTCGAATAAGTCCGATAAATGTTGGAAATATTCCTTCCATAAGTGGCTAAAAATCACCAGGTCGAAAATATATACCACACCGTTGGGTAATTCCACAATTACCTTATTCGTTCGTCTATGAAATGTGCCTGGAGTGTTTTTCAGACCAAATGGCATGAAGTTGAAATGATCCAATCTATTTACCGTCACAAAAGCAGAAATTGCCTTTGCTCTTTCTGACAGGGATAACTTGCAGTAGCGTCTGAGCAAGTCCCACTGAGAAACGTGTGTTGCTTTTCGCACATTTTCAACACAGCCTTCCAACCACAGAATTGGATATTCAGTTGTTGTAACTGCATTGACTTTGCAATAGTCTACACACAATGGTCAATGGAAAGATTCTTGTTAGTGTGGATGTGCAGAGGGATCTTGGTGTTCTACTTCGTTCTGAACGTGTGCTTCCTTCAGAGAGTTTACCTGTAAGGATGTTACTTAATCGGAACTGCATCACCTCTAATTACACCATGCACAATTCGTTGAGTACTTCCCAGTTTATTTCTGCGCATCTCCCCATGAGGTTGTCATTCCTCTTTCACAGAATTTCAATTTTTCTGAGGAAGGTAACCCAATAGTTTAACCCAATTTCGACAACTTCTTCATTGTCCAATTTAATTTGAGGAACATCCATTTCAGAGGCTTCTGAACCTAGTTTTTTCTTCTGTGCAGTAACCATTAATGGCTTCTCATTCTCCTTCCCTTGCCGGTCAAAATATCTTCTGATCATATTCACATGGCACACTCTGTGAGAATTAATTCTGTCTGGATTCTTTATCAAGTAATTCACCTCACTCAGTTTACTTTTGATCTGATAGAGTCCACTAACCTTGCTTTTAAACATTCACCTATTTCTGGAAGGAAAACTGATACCTTCCCACCGATAGCAAAATTTCAAATTATTAATTTCTTATCCACTCACTGTTTCATTGCATCTTCTGATCCTTTAAAAAGATGTCTAACACACTTCGCAGCTATATTTAATCGTTCTGTACATTACACATAATGCAAATGTGTTGTCTCTGAATTCTAACTTACTAATTTCTCCTTAACCAATTTCAATGGTGCTCTCACTTTATGCCCAAAAGCTAAATCAAACGGATTTAATTTGATAGATTAATTTGGTGCATCTCTTATCGCATAAAAGTGCGAACGGAATTATCTTATTCCCAATCATCTGGATAATAATGACTATAAACCCTCAACATGGTCTTTAGTGTTTGATGCCATCTTTCCCACGCTCCCTGCTATTCTGGATAGTATGCAGTAGATTTCAATTGTTTTATGCCCAAGCTATCCATAACTTCCTTGAATAATTTGGATATGAAGCCTGTCCCTTGATCGGACTGCATCTCTATTGGTAGTCTGTATCGAAATAAGAAAAAAAGACTTAGTCTGTGACAATCCTTTTCGCTGTGATATGGTGTAATGGAATGGCCTCTGGAAATTGCATTGAGACATCCATTATTGTTACTAAATAATCATGCCCACTTTTTGTTTGAGGTAGTTGACCTTAGCAATCAATTAAGACTCGTGCAAAATGTTTCTCACATGCTGGAATGGATATTAAAGGTGCAGGTTTTATTGGCAACTGTCATTTTAAAATTCCTTGACATGCATTACAAGTCTGCAAAATTCAAATGCATCCTCGTGCAGTCGAGGCCAGGAAAAATGTTGTTGTATTTTAGCCTGTATTTTCCTGACTCCGAAATTACTTACAAGTGATAGCTCATGCGCTACTCACAACACCTCCTTTCTCTACTCCACTAGCAAAACAATTTCATGAACGTCTGCCAATTTCTAATTTGCTTGAACATGTGATGGTCTCCATTTACTCATGAAGACATAATATTTCAGGTAATAACACGCAGTGTTGCATTCAGATTCATTCACTGTGTATGCCTTTTGATTCCAGTGCTTTAAATGTTCATCTTTCTGTTGTCTCTCAATGAGCTCAGCAGAGCTCAAGATACTTGCATGTTTACCAATTTTCTTCTGTGCTGTCCCACATATATGACTGGACACAGTCTCTGCGAATTTTACTTAAGCTTCATTATCTGTGCCATTTGATCTCTCTTGCTTCAGCTTGTGACTCTGTGGTCTCGTTACGACACAATCAAGGAAGATGCCTGGATAAACCCGTGCATTGCTTCAGTGGTCTGCATCTCCACTGGCCTTTCAATTCGAACAAGCAGCACGCTTGTCCGTGAATCAGTTATAACATTCCCAAGGGCAAACTGTGTATCTGAAGCCAAGAACTAGAACAGGAGTCCTACAACAAGTGTTTCATTCCTTTCTGGTCACGCCAGCCTCACTTTACATAATCGAGAGCTTTTTGTCTCACTATGAATTCCTGTTACCAGTATCTTTCTGATAATGTTCCTTCAGGAGCGTGTATCTCCCCATCGTTCAGCGTCACAGACTAAAAGGATTCAGTGTCCATTAATATTGTAACCTCTTTACCGGATACTCCTGGCCAAGATCAATAAACCTGACCTTTGCATCGGTTTTTTATTTAAATGCAGATCTGGTACTTCCTCCTTAACCAACTTATGAACAGATTGGGCATTCTGATACTAGATTTCTAGATTCCAGTCTACTTTCAGTTACAACGCCAGCAAAACTTCCAGTCTTATCCTGCCTAGTCACGTCTGTCTTTCCTGTGATTTTCCTTGGACACCAACACAAAGAATTCATGTCGTATACTGAATTACAATGAAACTACCGGAGTTGTTTAACTTCTGTGTCTCTTTCAAGGGTTTCCTCTTTCTCCCTGTGTTGTATTTAACTGTGATCTGCCTTTCCCTTGCACTGTGAGGATTTCTCTTTTACCCAACATCCATCCCTCAGAAATTGAAATTGATTCGGGAAGCCAAACCCTGATTTATGGAACAAATCCTACTCATCAACCAATTTAGCTGCTAACCATGCAGTACTAACTCGCTGCTCTTCCAAAATAAGCTAACCTTTAGCCTTTATTTCCAGCCTTTTTAGCTAACTTTCCTTTTAATTTGCCAATTTCTGAAGCTCAAATTCTCTCTCTTTTCCTTTCTCTTCTTCTATTTATTCTCTTTCTTTCCCTTCTACTAAAACCCTTCGTTCATTTTGTTCTGATTTTCGAACTTTTTCATTTCCGCTGCCCTTTTTTCTCTCTCGCCTCTAACTCAAGTTGTTTCATTTGCAATTGAATTCTTGCTATTTGTACATATCCTGATGGTGTTTCTAGCAAATTTAAATACTGGACTACTGCTGAAGCCATCGCATCTGTTCTCATATGAGAAGGTAAATTCATGCCAAGTTTGTCCATTAATTCCCTCAGCTTGTTCTTATTTGCCTTTTGTAAAACCCCAAGGTCACTTCTTCCATCTCAAAAAATTCCTTGGTAATTGAAAGTGTCATTACCATCTGAGCACTTTTTAAACCTTCAAATCAACACCCGAAAAACAAGACAGCAACGTATTCTATTCAATGTATAAATCGGGAAAAAAGCACTCAATCTGCTATGGATTGATCAGAACCCTCAAAACCTCTTTACGCAGGTAGCCCAGACCCTACTTTTGCTATTTCTTTCGGTACATGTATAATGGGTATCCCCAGTAAAAATTTAGCTGGGCCAACTGCCAAGTTTAAACAAACAGAATTTATTTGCGAAATTACAGAATGAAACACGAAGAACAGAAAATAGAATTCTCGATGATATATCTAATCGAAACCCAACATCATGATGCTGTTCCGAAAACAAAATTATCCCTTAGCACAGAGCGTAAAACATGGCACAGACAACTCACAGTTCGAAATCAGAAGGGCAGCAGGAGTGAGCCTTTCTTTACACATACAACTGCTGGAAAGTACAAAAAAACCTCAGCTTCCAGGACTGACCATTACCCTTAAATTATCTAAGTTATTTCGAAGACAATAAAGCTTTTGGCCTGAAGTATCCGCTGTTTTATGCGTAAACAAAAATCACACCCATAAACCATTCATCTCAGCAGCAACACATCCGTTTGTGAGCCTGGGCACTTTCAGGACGCCTCTGAAAAAAAAATCAAGCACACGGTAACTTTAAGAATGAGAAACAGCTTTCTGACATTGTTGTGTTTGTACATTCCCCTCATGTCCACGTGTGTGTTCTCTGCTACTTCCAGTTTCTGCCCAAAGCGCAAAGATGTGAATGGTAGGCGGTTTAGCCATGTTAAATTGCCCATAGTGTAGAGCGACGTTCAGAATAAGTGGATTAGCCATGGGAAATGCAGGGAACAGGGATAGGAAGGTGCGACTGGGTGGAATGTTCTTCGAATATTCAGACTCTAAGACTAGATGGCCTGTTTCCACAATATCAGGATACGACATAGGGCTTGTTACCTGTCCAACATTTATTGCCCATCGAAATTTAGACCTCACAAAGTTGACAGCGAGCTGCATTCTTCAACCGCTACCGTCCCTATTTTGTGGGGAGATTCACAATGTTGTTCAGGAGTGAGTACTGGGATCTGGACCCAGTGACAATGAACGACTGTCGATGTATTTTCAAGTCAGAACTATGAGTGGTTTGGAAAAGAACTTTCAGGTGGCATTTCTCCTTAAGATCTATCATCCTTGTCCTTCTAATTGGAAGTGTAATAGAGTTGGAAGATGCTTTCCAATGATTGGTGATGGATGTTTGTGGATGTACTTCAAATTAAATGGGCTTCTTTTTCCTGGGTGGTGTCAGAATTTTTGAGTTTTATTGGAAATTCAACCGATCAGGCAAGTGGAGATTATTCTGTCACACAGCTACTTTCTGCCCTTCAGATGGTGAACAGACTTTGCGGAGTCAGGAAGTGAATGATTTGTTGATGTACTCCTTAATTTGGTTCTAGTCGTATAGCTGTTGCACTCATATGGTGAGAGCAGTTAGGTTCCTCATCAATCGTAATTCGAAGGATGTTATTGTTAGGGAATTTAGAGATGGGAATAACGTTCAATGCTAAGGGGTAATGGGTCCATGTTACTTGCCACTTGTCACTCTAAACCTGGATAATACGCAGGTCTTGTGGCATTTGAACACGACTGTTTCAGTGACTGAGGAGTCGTAATGGTGCTCACCTCTGTAACTTCATCGCTGAAGAACTCCACTTCTGAAATTACAATCGAGGGCAGGTCATTAACGTGACAATAATAGATGATTGGACGAACGAAACTGTATTGACGAATTCCTTCAGAGATGTCCTGGCGCTCAGATGGCAGACACCCAGCAATCGCAAGCATCTTTCTATGTACGAGGTAAGTCGACAACAAGCAGAGAGTTTGCCACCTAAAAGGCATTCATTGCAGTTTTACCAGGACCAACTGATGCCACTCTTACCTTACCTCTGGAATTCAACTCGTGTATCCATGTCTGAACCAACGCTGTTTTAGTCTCAGAGCTGACTAGCTGTGATGAAATCAAAACCTGCCATCAGTGAGCATCTTCTTGCAAAGCAAGTCCAGTGAGTTGTTGTTAGCTGTGGATGACACCTCCATGACAATGGAGAGCAGACTGATGGTGCAATAATTAACTGGTTGGGAGCTATCTACTTTTTTATAATTTTGTGCAAGTGACATTTCTTTGGAAATGTTCACCAACGTTGTGTAGGTAACAGGGTTTTTACTGTAATGGAACAACTTGGTTTGGGTGCAGCAAGTTCAGGAACGCATACCTCCAATGCCATTGTCTGAATATTGTGAGGGTTCATAGTCTTTACAATATACAGTACCTCCAACCGTTTCAAGATATCACATGGAGGAATTTTTTTTGGTGAAAGATTTTAATGACTAAAATCTGTAATCTGGAGGAGGCTGGCATGACTTATCCACGCAGTAGTTCTGCGTGAAATCTATGAATGTTTCAGACATGACTTTGGCACTGAGGTGATGTGCTATGAAGATATGTATGTTGCGTCATCGCCCAGTGAGTTGCTGTATTGTCCACGTGTACTTATTATAAGATAAGATTGGATTGCCGATCTGAGATCTGTTCTGTTGTTTATAGGATTACTTAGGTCTACCTGTTATTTGCTCCGTGTGCTGTTTGGAAACAATTAGCTTCACCGAGTTGATATCTCATTTTTACGTATCTCTGCTGCTGTGCCTGAAATATCCTCCTGAACTGGCAATTGAACCAAAGTTGATGGTAACGGCTAATGTCGAAAACATGTCGGCCCTTGATTTAAAAAATAAATCTCCTGTTATTGATAGGAGGAACGAATTAACATCTTACCCTACACGCCCTAAGTACAATAATGCAGAATAATGAGCAATGACAAGGGAGAACAAGAAACAGATGGAAAACTTACCAATCATGCAGGATCACACCTACAGCGAAGTGAGTTTCAGAGACACCTTAACATAGCAGTAGAGATGAAAGCAAGAAAGACCGTTCATCAGATGATTTAATTGTTTGCCAAAAAGTAACTCCATGAGATCGTCACAATCATTGCAGGTGAAGATGGAGGAGGTAGGTAAAATGGAGAACTCTTCAAAAAAACATCAGCCTTAGATAAATATGATAGACGTCATCGTCTTGCGTTTCAACAGAAAACTGGTTAATGTTATTTTATTTTTTATACCCAAAAGATAACCAAATATCATGAGAACCAACCGCTGGAAAACACTGAGATAGTTGTTAATACCACCAAAACTCGACTGCAGCAATCACTCAATGAACACATGGGTAAATAAACAATCCTAATTAAGAAGAAAACCCATGATCACACATTGTGCAGATGGACACTGTACAGAGTGTGAATGTATGCATGCTTTACGACGTGATTATTTCCCAAAACAAGCTCCCCAGATGCACCACTTTGGTAACATTTCAACTGCCGAAGACTATTGATCATTTCTTGGTGTGACTAAGTGAAAAAACAAATCCGTCAACTTTGGTACATGTGCATTCACTGCTGCCTCACGTTATAAAGTTAAAGGTGTGTACGCTTCTTTCAAG
>NW_025207304.1:9217-12855 GCF_004010195.1 Chiloscyllium plagiosum | reverse complement strand
GGCTTCCTCATATTCCTGTGAAAGCAGCGTTAGTTGCTGAATGAACTCTTCTTTCATTGCAGTGTCAAGCAGTGCTGTTACATGAGGGTTACGGACCCTTTAACAGCACAAGTCTCAATGGAGTCTGGGTCTTGCTGCACATGGACACAGGCTGATTCAGGAGCTGAGGGGGGATAAAATGTTCTGAACATTGTGTAATCTCAAGTGAACATCCCCACTTCTGATCTTATCGTAGTGAATGTGGGGTAGGGGAGACATTGATGAAGCAGCTGAAGATGTTTGTGAAGAGGAAGCTACCTGAGGATTTCCCACGGAGGTGACCCAGGACTGAGACGATGAACATCTTCCTTTGTGCCATGTGTGAGTCCAATCACTGGACAAATGACTCTGATTCCCATTAAGTCTAGTTTTGTAAAGCTCCTTGGTGTCAAGAGAATTCAACCACTGCCTTGATACCAGGGCCAGTCATTTTTACCTGAACCATTGTGTCAACCTCTTTTGTTCATATCAATAAGCCATGATATAGGAGCAGCAAGTGTTTTCTTCAAACAGGTGGTATTAAATGTCAGGGTTTCTCTTCTCAAGAGTGTTCGAGGAGCCAGCTGTCTGAAAATATTTGAAGAGGAAATAGATGGATATTGACCTGTCAGAGAGTTGAGGGCTATGAGGAATTGGGCATAAAAGAGGATTTGAGACCAAGAGCAATCAGCCATGATCTTAGTGAAGGGCAAGGCAGGCTTGGGGAGTGAACGACCTGCCCCGTTTCTGATGTTCTCACATTCTGTTATCGGAAAGTTAGTGGGTGTTATTTTCATGAATGTTCTGTTATTACAAATTGAAGTCAGAGAGACCAGACGTATATGTGAGCCATTGCTTGGTGAGGTATGTGGGCTGTATTCACAGTGAATCTGGGTCTATAATATGACCAACAAATAAAGCACAAGTTGCATAGAGTGGAAGCTCTGTAAAGAGAGATGAGGGACCTCTTTCAAACTGAGACTGGATTTTCCAATTACATTTCTCAAATCACCCCAAAGCGTGTGTGACAGTCTTGAGAGGCTGAATGGTCACCTCTGTTTCTGTGCACCAGGTTATCGGATTAAGTGGCCTCCAACTGTTCCTGTCTAGCAGGTTTGAGGGGCTGAATGGAACACAGAAACATGGGACTGAGGAACAGGAGCGGGTCATTAGATACTTTGAGCCTTCTCCACCAGGAACTAAGATTGTGACTGATCAGGTTGGGGTCTCAGCCCCACTTTCTTGACTGCGTCCCATTGTGCATGACTCACTTCTCTGTCATATATTAACTAACGCAGCTTTCAATCAATGTGAACATAGAGGCACGATAAACCTCCAGTGAAGAGAATTCTGACTTGAAAGGATCTTACAGAATTTTTCATCATCCCTCTTATAGAATCAGAGAGTCATGCAGAAAGGAAGCAGACCCGTTACTACAAACTGTTCACACCGATCAGATATGAAATCTGATCAAGTCCCATTTGCCAGCATTTGGCCAATATCCATCCTCTCAGATACATTTTAAACGTGCGATTGTAACCGCCTTCACCACTTCCTCTGACAGCACTTTCTGTACACACACCACTCTCTGTGTGAAACATTTACCTTCCGGTCCCTTCTAAATCATCCGCCCTCTCCCCTGCAGCCTATGCTCTCTTGTTCTGGACTCCCTTATCCTGGGAAACACAGCGTGGCTGATCAAAATATCCATGCCCCTGATGGTTTTATAAACATTTATAATGTTACCCTTCAAGTTCTGACACTCTGGCAGAAACACCACAACCTTATCAACCTTTCCCTAAAGCTCAAACCTCCAGTTCTGGGACATCTGTGTAAGTAATTTCTGAAGAAAACCAATTTGCACGCAGTATTCTAAAAGTGGCCTCACCAACATCCTGCACGGATGCAACATACCACCACAACTCCTATACTCAATGCTCTGACTGATTAAGGCAAATGTGCCAAATGTGTTCTGCACCACTCTGTCTACCTGCGACTCCACTTTCAAGGAACAATGCACCTGCAGTCCTAGGTCCCTTTGTTCCACAACACGCTCCAGGACATTACCATTAAGTGTATAATTTCTGCCCTGATTTGCCTTCCCAAAATGTATTACCTCGTAATTATCTAAATTAAACTTCATCTGTCACTCCTTATCCCTTTGTCCCATCTGATTGTGGTCTTGCTGTACTCTGCGATAATCTACTACGCCACCTGTCTGATGTCATCTGTAAACTTACTAACTATGACCCCGATATTCACATCTAAATACATTACATAAATAATGAAATGCAGTGAATTCAGTACTGATTTTTGCAGTACACTGCTGCTCACAAGCCTCCAGGCTGAAAAATATCCCTCTTCTTCAAGCCATTTGTGATTAGTTTCTTCTGTATCCCATGTGATCGAAACTTACTAATCTGTCTATCAATCAGAATGAAATACTAGCTATGAAGAGAGGCTTTGTAGGTTAGGTTTATTTTCACCAGATAAAAAGAGATTGAGGGGGAACCTGATTGATTTTTGCGAAATCATAAAGGATATAGACAGGGTGGATAGAGACAAGCTTTTTCCCAGGGTGAAGGATTCTATAACGAGAGGTCGTGCTTTCAAGGTGAGCGGTGGAACATTAAGGGGGAGACATGCGGCGAGTACTTCACACAGAAAGTGGTGGGCGTTTAGAACGCGTTGCAAGCAGAGGTGGTAGAGGCAGGCACAGTAGATTCATTTAAGATGCGTCTGGACAGATGCATGAGTAGGTGGGGAGCAGAGGGCAACAGATGCTTAGGAATTGGGCGACAGATTTAGAAAGAACATTTGGATAGGCTCAGTCTTGGAGGGCGAAGGGCCTGTTCTTGGGCTGGAAATGTTCTTTGCTCTTTGTTCTTTTAATTAACACCTTGCTGAAGTACATATAGACAATGTCTACCAAACTGCCTTCCTCAATCTTCTTTGTCACCTCTTCAAAAAACTACACCAAATTAATGAGACATGATTTCCCATACAGAGAGCCATGTTGTATACCCCGATCAGCCCTTGCCTTCCCAAATGTATGTAAATGCTATCCCTCAGAATCCACTCCAATAACTTACCCACCACTGACATCAGGCTCACCGGTCTGTAGCTCCCCGGCTTTTTGAGTCACTCTTTCCTTTTCTAGTCCCACTGCTCCACTGCTCACAACAAATGTTAAATGTAACCAGGTTAGTGATATGGCCGATAATATCGATCTCTGACTGGGTCAGGGTCAGTTTTAGGAACAAGTCAGGCTAGTTTCTTTAATCTGCTAAAACATGTTTATTGTTGTGGTTCTGTTCGCCGAGCTGGAAGTTTTTGTTGCAAACGTTTCGTCCCCTGGCTAGGCGACATCATCAGTGCTTGGGAGCCTCCTGCAAAGCGCTTCTTTGATGTTTCCTCCGGTGTTTATAGTGGTCTGTCCCTGCCACTTCCGGTTGTCAGTTTCAGCTGTCCACTGTAGTGGTTGGTATATTGGGTCCAGGTCGATGTGTTTGTTGATGGAGTTTGTGGATGAATGCCATGCCTCTAGGAATTCCCTGGCTGTTCTCTGTCTGGCTTGCCCTATGATAGTAGTGTTGTCCCAGTCGAATTCATGTTGCTAG
>NW_025207304.1:6240-8921 GCF_004010195.1 Chiloscyllium plagiosum | reverse complement strand
ACAGCGTAGGAGGTTGAGGGATGACCTTAGAGGTTTAAAAAACCATGAAGTGTGTAGACAAGGTGAATGGCCGGGGGTAGGGCGGAATTCAAGACCTGGGTGCATACAATTTGAAAATAGATGAGAAAGGTTTAAAAAATAAATTGGGGATTTGTTTTTACCTTTACATGTGTGAAGTGAACTCCCAGAAAAAGAGGCAGCTGTGAATACAATTACAATGTTTAAAAGACATTTAGACAAGTACATAAATAGGAAATATTTGGATGAATGTGGACCAAGCGGAGGCAGGTGCGATTAGATTAGTTGGGAATTATGGTCGACACGGATTGGTTTAACCATAGGGTCTGTTACTGTGCTGTATAACATTATGACTAACTCTCGCTATCACTGAATTCCTCCATGCTCACAACTCCCCAGATCACTGTCACCTCATCCAGACTAAACTCTTCCTTATCTCTAGAAATCCTCTCTCACCTCAGAACCATCACTATCTCGGGTATCACAAACATCTCTGTAATACCCTTCAATCTCCTCCCATCTCATCATCCTCACGATCTCTAATCTTGACAACCTCTACAAATCCGTCCTTCTCCACAGTAAACACTGATGCCACTCGTTTAGTATCCCCCCCAACAACCATAATCTCCTATGTCTCCACACATAGGCTGCCTTGCTGATCTTTAAGGTAGCCAATTCTCTCTCTAGTGACCCATTTGGTCTTAATGTATTTCTAAAAACCCTTTCCCTATTCCTTACCTTATTTGCCAAAGTGGTGTCCTGTCCCCTTTTTGCCTTACTTATTTTATTCTTAAGTATACTATTCTTGCCTTTATACTCGAAGGATGTTTGTGATTTTTTGGATTGGAATAAATGCAAAATATTACATCTTGGTAAAACAAACAAGGGCAGGACTTACACTGATTAAAGGTTGGGCCTCGGATAGTGATATGGAACAAAGAGACCGAGGGGTTCTGGTCTTTGAAGTATGTGTCACATGCAGACAGGGTGGTTCAGAAGGGGTTTAACACATTTGCCTTCTGGGACAACACTACTATCATAGGGCAAGCCAGACAGAGAACAGCCAGGGAATTCCTAGAGGCATGGCATTCATCCACAAACTCCATCAACAAACACATCGACCTGGACCCAATATACCAACCATTACAGCGGACAGCTGAAACTGACAACCGGAAACGGCAGGGACAGACCACTATAAACCCCGGAGGAAACATCAAAGAAGCGCTTCGCAGGAGGCTCCCAAGCACTGTTGACGTCGCCTAGCCAGGGGACGAAACGTTTGCAACAAAAACTTCCAGCTCGGCGAACAGAACAACAACAACGAGCACCCGAGCCTCAAATCTTTGCACAAACTTTGAAAACATGTTTATGATCCAGAGCTATGTTATTCAAACTATGATGGAAAGATGAATGGCAAACTGTTTGTGTATTGCAAATATATAATCAAAATATCCCTTTCTAAAAACGTTGACACACACATACAAACACACACACACACACTGAGTAACAACATCTCTGCAATTATAGCTTGAAATAACTTTGTCCAGATATTATTGGATCTGATGACAAAAGGAAAAATTGTGAGATTGCCCAGAACGTTATTCTGCTTCTGAAGATATTGTACTCACAGAGCTACTAGCAATGGGATACCATCCTGGGACAGTTGGATTTAGCTGAATTCCCTTTGCTTTCGGCAGTGAGGAGATTCCAATGAATTCTGGTCAGGGATCACCCAAATGGTAGCATGGTGGTTAGCACTGCTGCATCACAACACCAGGGACTTGGGTTAGATTCCAGCCTTGGGTGGCTGTCTGTGTGGAGTTTGCACATACTCCCCTTGTCTGTGTGAGCTTCTAAATGAGTGATCTAGTTTCCTACGAAAGCTCCAACTGTGTCGGTTCGGTGGATTGGTCATGCTAAATTGTCCGTAGTGTTCAGGGATTTCTAGGTTAGGTACATTAGTCAGGGGTAAATGTAGGTAAATGGGTTGGGAAGGTTGGTATGGACTAGTTGGGCAGCAGGGCCTGTTTCAACACTGCAGCGATTCCATAAAAATAAGAATGGTAATGACGACTGTAGATTTTTTTTTTTAGCTCGCACACATTGCTGTGATGAGAAACAATGAAGGAGAGAGAGTGCAATAGGCCATTCCTTCTCGGACAGAATACGTTTTCTCCCTTTCTGAGCTGAATCACACAGTAATGTGATCCTTTCTCAAACTGGACCATGTGAGTTCTCCTTGTACATTGTCCAAACTATGCCTCCATCACATTCCCTGTTCTATGTAGGTACATCGTTGCTGTTTTCATACACAGAGCCATACCCTTAGCAGAAAATGGTCTCGGTCGATTGAAATATGTTTACATGGCCCTGTGTCATTAAAAAATAAAATGTTTAATTTATTCAGAATACCTGTGTTAAAATGAATGCATTTTTCAAAGAAATACAGAAATTGCTGGAAAAGCTCGGCAGGTCTGTCAGCATCCAGATGCCTTTGACATGCTGTAGTTGTACCAGCCTCCACCACTTCCTCTGGCAGCTCATTCCATATGCACACCACCTTCTGTGTGAAAAGGTGCCCCTTAGGCCTCTTCAAAACCTTTCCCCTCTCACTTTCAACCAATGCCCTCTAGTTTTGGACGTCCCTAACCTGGGGAAAATCC
>NW_025207304.1:0-6171 GCF_004010195.1 Chiloscyllium plagiosum | reverse complement strand
TTTCACTCATCCTGGGCCTAAATTCTGAAATGCAATAGTGACACCTCTTCCTTCTCCACCAAGTCACAATTCTAAATCCATTTTAATCGGTTTGTTCAGATGTATCATGAGACACTTCTGTGGGATTTACAGCCAGACCTTTGTGCACGGAGATAAGGACACTAGCATCACTCAGCAATACCCATCAAGCTGTAACATTATTCTCCTGTGTGTTTGTTCATCAGACTGTCCTGACATGCTGGGACATACCTCTGCAACAGGCAGGGCTTGAATCCAGGCTTCTAGCCCAGAGCTACGAACACTACAAGTTCAGGAATTGGACAGAAATACAGAGCTCTGGCTCAGAGACAGGGACACTACCCACCACACTACCATACCCAGATTGTGGGTCATATTTTAGTGCCCACTTTCAGCTCGGTGTGTTACCATTACTGAATTACACAAAGCACTTTGTATTGTTAAACAAATGCAAGATATTTGTCTCAACAGTAGGATGTTGAGTGTATGTGCTGTGCCATCAAAATTAACTATGAACATCTTTAATCGCTATTATTGGTAGTCTGCAATATTAGGGAAAGATATCCTGCAGACACACTCTGCACAATGAAGGGTCTCAAATAGATATTTATTACTGAACACCAGAGACGGTGAAAGACCATAATGTCTGGCCACAAAACACGGATCAGTATTCGCCAACTCTAACGTGTGACTGCCCTCTTCCTAAAACCATGAAATTATACCAGAACACTGATTATTGTCGAGCCTCTCCTCCCCACTGGTTGTGTCTGCAATCTGTCCCTCCTCCCCCAAACCACACAAGGCAAACCAAGCTCAGGGTCTTTGTGTAAATGAAGGCCGGAGTGTGCACGAATCCTGGAAAGGGATGGACATTTTAAAATTGAATGGGTAGGGTCAGGTGGCAGTAATATCACACACTGGACTGAGGGGTGGCTGATGGAGTTTAGTTTGGATTAATGCGAGGTATTGGATTTGGTAAATCAAACCATAGCAGAACCGAGACAATTAAAAGTAGGGCCTTTGGAAGTGCTGTATAACAGAAACCTAGGCCGTCAGGTATAATTCGTCAAAATTTGCATCTCATATAGATAGTGTGGTTAAGACGGTGTTTAGTACACATGTCTTCATTGGTCAAACTTTTGAGTATTGGAATTGGGACGTCATGTTGAGGTTGTACAGTAACTTGATGAGACCTCTTCTGGAATACTGTGTCCTGTCTGGTCATCCTGCCCGCTCATTCCATACGCACACCACCCTTTGTGTGAAACAGCTACCATTAGGTCACTTATAAATGTTTCTCCTCTCTCCTCTAGTTTTGGACCCCCGTACACTTAGAAAACACCTTGACTATTCACTTTGATAGTATTGACCTTGATATTTTTAAGCTGGAGAGCGTTCAGAAGAGATTAACCTGGATGTTGCTGGGAAAGGAGGGATTGAGCTATAAGGAGAGGCTGGGTAGGGTGGGACTTTTTTCACTGGAGAGTATGAGATTAAGGGGTAACTTAACAGAAGTTTCTAAAATAATGAGGGGCACAGATAAGCTGAAGGGCTGATGTCTTTTCCCTCGAGGTGGGGATTCAAAACTGAGGGATATTTTAAGGTGCGAAGAAAAAGATGTACAAAAGTCATGAGAGGTAATTATTTTAGACAGAATCTGGCTTGTGTGTGGAATGACCTTCCAGAGGAAGTGGTGAAAACAGGGACAGCTCCAACGTTTAAAGGACGTTTAGACCAGTACATGGAGAAGACATCCGTTTGGATGCTGCTATGAGCAGCTGCCCTTTCCCTCCCCCTCTCTGAATGAATCCCTGTTGGTTTTCACCCTCTGCCAATGCCTGTGCAGTGGCGTGTGGAGGCCAGTGGAGGGTGGCATTGCATCACTTTAAGCACCACAGAGGCTGCCAGACCTGCCCCACACAGAGACACACAGATACACACAGGAGAATGGTTAGGACACGGCGTGAAGCTCATCTGGTAACTTAAATGAAACATAAAGAAATACTCAATTCGCCTCGTAAACTGTTAAAATATGAATGACAGATATGGCAATTTCCACTGTTTTAATAAAAACATCAATTTATTTTTTTCACTCTGAAACTGAACATTTTACATTAACTATTCATAACTATGAGAACCCCTTTCTCGAAACTACTTATTACCCGACTCAAGCTCTATAACAATATACTGTTTCTGGGTCTGCCATCCTCTCATATCACAGGTGATTGTAAGCTCTCAGTTCAGAACAGCATTCTCTCTCTCTTAAAGGTACAGTACATGCTTTCAATTTCATCACATTATACCCTGATGAATATAGATAAGTGGAACATATCCGGATTTCTCTTGCTCTGAGGTTTGTCAATATTTCATCTACTCTGTCTCGCAGGTGTCAGGATTTTTGTTGCTCCATTGACAGTATGCCATTATTTGACTCTGTCCGTGGGAATATATCAGTATTTCACTTGCTCACACTCGTGAGTATGGCAGAATTTCAGTTGTTTCATGGGGACTGTGATGCCAGGACAATCGCAATGTTTGTAGATGCACCAAACCTGGAAGAACTCTGAAGTCTTTGGAGGACAGTGTGGAACTCTAACACGACAGTGATATATTGGTGTAGTGTTCAAGTGTAAGGCAGATGGGGATTAATGCAGAGCTGTGTGAGGTGATGCACTTTGGTAGGAAAGACAATGAAAGACCGTTTAAAACAGGCTAAACCACTATAAAGGGGCTGCAGGAGCAGTGAGCACTGAGTGTATATGAGCACAGATTATTGAAGATATCAGGACAAGTGAGGAGAGCAGAAGCTATAACAGATTAGTTTCAGTATCTGAGCTGTTTACAGGGGGAGGTGTAGGAGGGAGCGTCCGTGCTCCCTTCCTGGGAGGTGGGGGTGACGATGTGTTGTGAGCCCACCCTCCTGCCCACCGAAACCGTGGGCATTCCATTTGTAACAGCTCGATTCAAAAGGGAGATGTTTTCAGGACCACGGCCTCTAAGTTGTGCCGGGAGGAAACAGAGCTGCCAGTGGGTTTATAGTGAGAATTGTCCTTCACTGAACATTGCTCCTTAGTCTGTCGGTGGGAGGTAGATGTTTCAGAATCTCAACACGAGGTGTCCCTGTCCTCTCTGGCTCCTAACAGGGTCCTCCCCACATGGCAGGGGGGAGGGGGTGAGGGAACGGGTATCGGGCACTCCGCCACCCGGCTTGGCCCTTTCTGACCTATTCCAGTCTATTTCTCCAGGAATGGGAGGAAGGGAGGGGGTGGGTGGCCCTGCTGTAGGTGGGGGACAGAGTCATGGTGAGGTGTCCTGAGGGAGTCAGTCCACAGTGTTGTATCCATGCAGTGTTAGTAGTGTGGAGGTGTGGAGGGTGGGGGGGGAAGGGGGGGGAGGGGGGGGGAAAGGGAGAGAGAGGGAGAGAGAGAGAGACACCTGTTCGGGGGCGGTGCTATAACAGATATACAGTGAGTTTGAGGGAGCAGAGAGTATACAGTGACCCTTACCCTGACACAGCAGGGAAGGTTATTGCTGCTTGTCCTGTATTGCTGGACATTTCTTCAGACCGCAGATACTGCACTGAACTGGGTAGGGAGCTCAGACCATGCTCGGTGGGTCTGGTGGTATGGCCTCCTCTGGAAAGAGAATGGTCCCACTCTGTACTAGCCCATCTATCAGGAGCTCCATGCCCCTGTCGACAAACCGTGGTGTAGTTGCCCCTTATCTGCCATGCTCGTGGTAAACTATGCAGGGCAGCTCCAAACTGAGAAAGCTCAAACATGTGCCCATTGGCTTGTTAAAGATGACACTCGTGCCAGAGATCACAGAATCTCCAGGGGCACCCTAGTGTGTACCTCCAACCATGGTGGGTGGGAGCATCGGGCTGATATTGAATGAGAGGGGCACCATGGGGTGGAGTGGTTATTTAATGAGGTGAGTTCGATAAGATAGCACCAGGGAACTAGCTCAGCCTCGTGCGGATGATCCCTCTGTCACACTCAATTAAAATGGCTCTGAGAGAAATTATTGTCAGAATCTGCCCAATGAGTCATAGATTCTGTTGAAACCACTTCCAGTTACAAAGCTGCAGAACAAATCCTCACCTGACTTCTCACTATTACCCCTTCTTTCCATCTTTCCTGGAAAGACTGGCTAATGTTGCAGGATGCGATCGAAGTGTCTACATTTCAGCATTCTGAAACGTGGGAACACATCCTTCCATGACAGTGTCTCTCAGTTTCCCCCTCTTTGTCTATACACCAAACCGATCCCATGTGGTGATATTTAAACTGATTTCCCCGGCAGTGATGTTTACACCCACAGCACCCCTTATCATGGCACAATGGAGATATGGAGCTGGAAATGGATGGGAGCTTCACAACCTGTCACTTCCAGCATGGGCTGCAAGTTTCCCCGTGCTGGGCAGTGATCTAACACAGTGTTACTGAGCAATGCACTGGGGTGGTGTATACAATCCTACACGCTTGGAGGATAACTGCTCCTGGTTTACAGATTAATGCACTGGGGTGGTGTATACAGTCCTACATGTTGGGGGGGTTAAACGTTGCTGATTTACAGATCAATGCACTGGGAAGGTGTACACAGTCCCACATGCTGGGAGGGTAACTGCTCCTGGTTTGCAGATGAATTCAAGGATGATCACAGCAGAGGTCGCTGTGCTGATCAGAGTATCATCATGTTGGTGGGGTGAATGGGGGGGAAAGGGTGTACACAGTCCCACATGCTGGGAGGGTAACTGCTCCTGGTTTACAGATGAATTCAAGGATAATCACAGCAGAGGTCGCTGTGCTGATCAGAGTATCATCATGTTGGAGGGGTGGATGGGGGAAAAGGTGATGGTGAAGAGTTACCCGGAACGTTCTGTCCCCGACATTCGAAAACTGACATTCCCTGGAACGTTCTGTCCCCGACATTCTATAACTGACATTCCCCGGAACTCTCTAACCCTGACATTGTTTGTGAACGGCCGGACGTCAGTGAATTGAGTAAACGATAAGATCTCGAGGGAAGAGATCCCGTTCCAGGGAGAAGGAGACACTGTTCCGAAGCCCACTCAGGCAGTTAAAGGGGTGAATACATTTTCACTGCATTTACATTTCTTCACGATACAGGATCAATGACAATTTAGACCAAAATACAGAAATTCCCAAACTCCGTTTGTCTTCAGGAAACTGGGAGAGAATCCTTCAGGACAGCAACGTTTCCACACTCCGTATTAGGAACTGGGAAGGAGTGACCTGTGTCTGCTCTCGAGTGATCGAGTGTGTGGGAATGTTCTAGAAACCATCTGTCCTTATGGATGTGTCTCTGTGTGTTTGGGGAGGGAGGGTTTCTTGTGGTTTATGTCACATTTTTGTCAGTAATTCCGATCTTCGCATTTGTTATTCCAGCTCTAATTATTTTAATAAATCCCTGAAGACGGGCACATTTGAAAATCTTACTGCGTCCCTGATCAAACGGGTCTCTTTGCCTCCAGACTGATGGATAATGGGTTTGTTTTCCTTCCACACAGTTAACGTAGTGACCATCTACGTCCTGCTTTATAAAGATAGTGGATTGTCTCCATGTGTCAGACGTTACCTGGGGGCCATGGCAGCGGCGGATCTCCTGATCATTATCCTCGACCTGATCCTGAGACACATTCCCATTGTTTATCGGGAACAGTTTTATTTCCTGGTGCTCTCCGTCCCCGTGTGTAATATCCACGCCGTCCTGCTTTATGCAGCCACTGACTTCTCTGTCTGGTTCACCGTTACTTTCACCTTTGATCGGTTTGTGGCCATTTGTTGCCAGAAGCTGAAAAGTAAATATTGCAGAAAGAAAACGGCGGCTATGGTTCTGGGAGCAGTGACTGTGCTGAACTGTTTAAAGAGCATTTCCTGGTAATTTATGGTCACGGCTCGGTATCGGCTGTGGAACTGCCCCTGGTTTTGTGAGGTAACAGACGCTGTTCTATCCTCCATTGTCTGGGTCACAATTGAGTTCCTCCACCACATTCTAACCCCATGTGTCCCATTTCTCCTGATTCTGCTGCTCAATGTTCTCACCGTCAGACACATTTTCGTGACCAGCAGAGCCCGCAGGAGACCCCGCGCTCACACCAATGGGGAAGCTCAGTCTGACACAGAAATG
>NW_025207303.1:8896-12853 GCF_004010195.1 Chiloscyllium plagiosum | reverse complement strand
TATCGTCAGGGAGCGTCGCTGAGTGGTTTAATGCAGGTAAAAACAATGAATACAGATGCTGGAGACCAGCTTCAGGATTAGCAGTAAAATCAACGTTTCGGGCGAAACCCTGGATTCCCTGAAGGGCTTTTGTCGATTTTACTGCTCATTGGAAGCTGCCTGAACTGCTGTGCTCTTCCAGCACCACTAATCCAGAGAGGTTAAATGTGCTGGGTTTAGGGTCCAATCTCTATTGCGTCGTGGGTTTGAAACCCAACTTTGCAATAGAACAACAGCAGGCAGCTTTTTATGACAGAACTACACAGGTCCTGATATTGTTTTATGGGTGTGTTTGTTACTCCTCGGGTCTCTCACCCTCTCTGCGGTAAACACGGGTACATGAGCAACTGATTCTTAAAATAATGAGAACTACTGCTGTCCATATTATTCCTGTCCGTTGGACCCAATCTGCAATCCCAACACACGGAAGCAGCGGGAATGAAACCAAATGAATTCGTACCAAAATATGAGAGCAGCGCTTCACAGGAACCTCTGCAGCGCTGAGAATGTCACCCAGACAGGTGAGGAAAAGTCTGCAAACCATCTTCCTCGCGTCACCGAACTTTTCCTCTCGAGCACTGTGCGTTTGGATGTGTACACGCACAATTTTGCTGCCAGTTGCTGTGTCTCAAATGGTCAGAGCATTTCGTCGAAATGTTGGTTCTCCTAGCCGACAAACAGCACAGAGCTGTACATCTCTATAACTCTATGACTCTAAGTATTGAGACCGACCATCTTCTGACAATACAACCACGAGAACTCATCCATGATTGACCCTGAGTCTGCAGTGAGTGAAACGGTCACGTGCAGCAGAATGTGACCCCACTCTCTACAAGCCCCTGCTGCCATCAGAAAGGAGCCACTGCTGTTTCAATCAGCGGCTTCCTGCCCAGACCTGGGACGCAGCTCAGTGAAACTCCTTCCTCAGGAACGGCTGTTACCGTGTGAAAAGGTAAAAAATTCTAATTCACATTGGAAATGGCTTCAGAAAATTGTTCCTGTTTTTAAAACATTTTATAGTCAGAATTCCTGCCTCGAATATGAGAAGTGGTAAACTTTGTAGGCAGGTAGAACAAAGAAATTGTTGATGGTGAGGACTGTATCTCTTCAGCAGATGGGATTTCCTACACTCTAATCAGAAATGATTTGGTTTCCTGAGGTATTTTCCCGATTGATTTGCAGTCTGCCAGATTGTCTGGGAATCACTTCGGCGACCTAAGGATCAGGGTCAAAATATGAAAATATTAACAGAGAATCGTAAATCCCGGGGCAAGGCCTAAATGGATTGTAATGGTCTGAAGGAATAAATCTGAAAATTGATAGACTTGAATAATGTTATTTGCAATGGGGAGGAATGAACGAGATTTTTGAAAATTGCCGTTTCAGCTGAATTGAACTCAGTATGAAATGATAAATTAACCAACAACAATCCTGTCCTGGCTCGCTCAGTCGGTAGAGCTTGAGACCTTAATCTCAATGGTGTGGGGTCGAGACCCATGCAGAGCGCTGTTGTTTGTTAATAGGTATGCCGCTCTCCATTAATGTTGCAAGAGCGAATTCGCTCGCTGAGGCAGGTTTTGTTGACACATTATTCCTCCGTTTTTGATCATCTCTTGGTTTCTGAGTGAAAACTGTCTCCACTGTACTGCAGGTGCAAGAGACAAGGTTATCAGTTCAGCCGAATATGCTTTAAGCGATGTCCCTTCCAAAACGTGAGGTACCATTCCAAACGTGCCCCAACCAAAATGTCCAGAGACGTCGAATGCGAATGGCCACATGACAGTGACAGCTGCATGTCAAATGGTGCTGCAATAGAATTAACTGAATGAGAATGCTCTGATGGAAACCGAATGGAACTCTCCCTGAAATTTTCCCAATTCACTCGGTAAATGATGCTGTTGTGTACCCATATGGGTTTACGTCATGAACAGCTTATTGTCAGTAACAGAGGTGGGGGTGATGCAGGATAGTGAGGTTTCCGTGTGGGTCAGGAATGATTTGTTCAAATATGGGATTCAAACGTCCACAGAGCAGACATAGCTGATTGGTCCAGGATCACACTTCTCCCTTCTGTTTCAGTACCAACAAAAGAAATTGCGGGAAAATCTCAGCAGGTCTGGTAGAATCTTGGAATGGAAAACCGAGTTAAGTCTTCAAGACAAGTGACACTTACTTCTCCATGTCCATCTCCGTCTACCTTTTTATTGAATATCTCCTGACTCTCAACTTTATACTCAGTTTATCTTTTATTACTCCGTTTCCAAACATTCTCCCAGCCTCCAAATTTAATAGCAGAACTGTTTCATTTCTCACCTCGCCGAGTTATGAGAGGAGGACTTCGAAATGCATGATTAACTCTGTTTCTATTTCCTTAGGAACTGGATGGCCAGAGACCAGAATGCATTGGAGGACAGTTAGAGCTTTCAGCCCATCTGGTCTGCCGCCGTTCGACCATGACTCATATCATTCCCAAACCAATTTTCAGCCTTCTATCTGTGACACTTAGCTCCCCTGAGTTTAGGATCCAGTCTTTTTCCCAGAGTGCGAATGAAACCATCCCAACCGTCTCCACATCGGCTGGCAGCTGTTACACCGTATCTGTGCGTGATCGAGCTCAGTTTCAGTCCCACACAGCAAACACATCTGTTCTGAGCAATGCAATCCCCGCTGCATTAGAGATCGATCGGGTCTCTGACCCCACGGTTTTTCTGCGAGGTAGTAGTTAGCTCCTTCACCACCCACGGCAAGGACCGGTGTTTCAAAATGTGGGGACAAAGAACGATAGGCACAAGAGTTTGTACAGGTTCGGTCGAAAGGGTTGTTGTCAACTTCAGTGGAGTCCCTGCTTCAGAGTCTGGGTTTGAATCACCCAGGCCTGGATAAAATTCCAAGTCAGGAAATGAAGATTTATTTCTCCTCTTCTTGTGGCTCATCTGAATGAAAACCATTTTCTGCTTCCACAGAGAGCATAGACCCGGTTCTGCCAGAAGGAATCCAGTGATTGATTGCATCCAACTGGAATCATAGAGACATAGTGATGCACTGCAGAGAAACAGACCCTTCGTTCAAACCTGTCCATGCTGACCGGAAATCCCAACCCAATTTGGTCCCTCTTGCCAGCACACGGCCCATATCCCTCCAAACCCTTCCTACTCATCTACCATTTCAAATGCCTCTTAAATGTTGCAATTGTACGAGCCTCCACCACATCCTCTGGCAGCCATGGCAGCACATACACGAATAAATTGTCACTGCAAATCCCCTCTAAGGATCTCGCCTTTCAGAGCTGAAACTATCTTGCTGTTGATTCAATGTCGCTATGTCTAATTCTTGGAACTCCATCCCTATCAACATCATGGCTGTATCACTATGTTGAGCACTTCGAGGGCGAAGTAAAGTAACTTACCATCTCAATCTCTTGAGTAATTATTTTTGGGCAGTGAAGCCTATCCCAAAGACGTGCATTCTCCAGAATTTCGTTTGAAAAAGTTTCAGTTTCCAAGTGGATACCCGAAAGTGATCCGGTACAAGTGTAAGGTTTCGAAGGGAAAGTAGGATAAACTGAAAGTCAATGATGACTGTGATGAATGAGGCAGAAAGTGAGTGAGGAGCTGTTGGTACAAGGATCAATGTCAGTGCTAATGGTTTAGCCCTTACTGCCCACTGTTAACACCGACTCACACACCACTCCTGGTAAATTCACCACAATTACCCTGGTCTCTTGGTATGAGTTTTCCTCTGTGCATATTCACGCGGTAAATCGGCCCAGGGATGATGTACGCATACTGTTTATCCTGTCAGGTTAAAGAGGCGAAGGCATCCGTTTGAAATCAAAGCAAGAAGAGATTGCCTCTTCCTGTACATTTTCAGTGGAGAGTCACCAGCTGTAAACTTCTGTCCTGCACAAGCGGACGTTGA
>NW_025207303.1:1800-8266 GCF_004010195.1 Chiloscyllium plagiosum | reverse complement strand
ATTTTAACACTTTTCCAAGAGTAGAAATGAAAAATGAGGGATATTGACAGACAGAGAGTGGGAGAATGTAGAAGAGAGTGAGGTGGTACAGAGAGACAAAGTGAGACAAACAGAAATTCTCCATTCACCATGGCTGCTCATCGACATAAAGGAGAAGAACAAGATAATGAAGGCCAGCCTTTCACCAACGCAGGGCAACAGCAACAGCATTACGGCCGATAAAGGAATTTTGCATTTTTACAGATGACGTCTGTCAGCTAATGAGAGATTCTGGTAAGTATGCTGTTTCGCGAAGTGAAATTGACAATTACCCAGGCAATAAAATAATAAAAAGCATAAGTAGCCTGAATCTGTGATATGAAACATTAAATCTCTTTGTCTCCACAGATGCTGTCAGGCCTGCAGAGTTTCTCTGTCAATTCCTGTTGTTGATTCAGGTTTCCAGGATTCACACTTCTTTGTTTTATGCTAGTCTGAATCCTGTTTGTGACAATACTCGATTCATTGCCAGTTCCATACAACATTCCCTGCTTTTGGAAGGTTGTCCATTGCTACAGCAGTGAGAGCACTGAGTCCTTAACAATAGAAGTCCACGGAAAGTGAAATATGGCGCTGTACGTTTTCTCAATGAATCCACTTTTACTTTTTTCATTTGTGATCATTTTAGCTGCACAACAGTTTCTTTCTTTCTTCCATTTCTGTTAGCTTGGAAAAGGCCTTTCCGCCCATCTGCAGTGCGTGTCATTGGACATTCATCTTTTCGAGTCCAGGAGCGACTAATTCTTGGAGGACCTTCTGCACTGCATCTCGGGTGGGGTGGTTGCGAGGCTGTACCACTATATTCACCTGTCTATAGATACTGGAGAAGGGTCTATCTGTTTCACACCAGCAGGCTTCCTCATCGCTCTTCTGAATCTTGGTTATTATTACCCTTCCATGGCACCTCCTTCTTTGATAACAGGAAATCGATATCCCATGTCAGGTGTATCTGTAACCGTGGTGGATACTACTCAGTGCCAGTAACTGGGTACATAAGGATCTCTGCGTAAATATTTATTGCCTTATTTATAGTCGTCCTGGTTACCAAACGGGCATGGGTGGCATGTAAAGGTCAACTTAACATCCTTGGTTAAGATTACCATCTGCGGTTGTATCCCAGACACCCCTGCCTTCAAGAATCGTCCTGCTATGCAGCCCTATATTTCTACGAGTCTTCTAATCACTACTTACACTTATTTGGATCCGGTGTTGTCCGATGTCTCCTCAAGGTCAGCTACACTTTTGCAATGGCTGGCGTGTGTCAACGTGGCTTTTTCGGCGATCCTAAGAGCTGTCTGTGTTGTAGGGAGCCCTTGGAACGGTCCCAGCCAGCTCTTCGCCTTCAAGCTTTTGCTCCTGAAGTCTTTCACCACTATCCAGTCTTCAGGTTGTAGATTGTGCATCTTCCCTTCTGCTGATTGGGGTCGTGCTGCCCTTCTTTTGATTCTGTATTTGAGACAGAAGTGTGGAGAGTTTTATCCCGTAACATAACATCTCGTCCTCACAGTGGTCTGTTATCTGTCTTACAATCGGTCTTGGGCCAATTCCTGTATTGGGCCACCTTCTAAACAAAATCTCAAACGTCCTAAGATTTATTCTTCCTCTCCTTCATGTACATTAGCACAATTGGACATGCCTTTGTCCATGTCACCTCTAGTTCCTCACAACATTTTGCCAATTTATTTATAAGGGGAGTTTTCTCTCTTTCCACTGTCCCACCGCTGGCTGGGTGATAGGCACAATGTTGCCTCACCTTTATTCCCAAGTAATCACTGATCTGCTGTAGGGCAATATTTACAAGTGGCTTTCCATTGTCGCTGCTTAGCCTTTCAGGGATGCCCCATCTCGGAATTATTTCAGTTAGCAAAGCCTTGGCTACCGCACTGACATCTTGTTTAGACGTGGGAGCACTTCCACCCCTTGGGAAAACATCAACTATTACCAGACAATGCATTTTCCCTTCGCTGGGTGTTAGTTCAATAAAATCCATCTATAAATGTTCAAAGGGTCTTTGGGATTGGGGGTGTTCTGCGTGATTCATTTGTATTCCCTTCCCTACATTATTAGTGGCACAGATAATACATTATTCACATTATTTTTATGAGTAATGAGTATATCCCTTTCTGTACCAGCGTGCTGAAATATTGTCGTACATCCCCACTTTTGACACATGGTCCTTACCGTGTGTTACTTTGGTATAGAAAGGGAATAAAGATCGTAGTAGACAGGGTTTAGCATTGGGGGCCACACTACACCGATTCCCTCATTCCGCACCCTGCCCTTGTCCATTCACGCTTCTCCTCCGATGTGGCCTCGACTGTAACTCCCATAAGTCTGCTTTGGATTACAAATACTTGACATACACATGCCAAACTGATCACTTGGCGGCTGATTGGCTGCCGCCCTTGCCGCTGCATCTACATTTTCATTGCCTTGAGAAATTGAATCATAATTTTTCCGGTGGGTTTCACATGTACATACAGTGATTGATTTAGGCAATCGGACTGCTTTCAGGAGGTCAGAGATAGGTCATGTTATGTGATTGGCTTTCCAGTGGAGGTCAAGAAGCCCTTGTGTTTCCACAGGGATACAAAATTATGTACAACCCCGAATGCATATCTGCTGTCGATGTAAATATTCACTGTTCTTCCTTCAGCCAATTTACATGCCTCAATCAAGGCAATCAGCTCTGCTGCTTGCGCTGACAGATGAGAAGGAAGTGATCCCGCTTTGATTACCTCGTGGGTAGTTGCTACAACATACCAGACACTGGCCTATCTCTTTGCTTCTGAATGCTGACATATCCACAATAAAACGCCGTATCCAGATTCAAAATTGGTGAATCCTACAGGTCTGGTCTCGGGCTTCAAACCTAAGAACTTCAACTGTTGTTCCACAAGTTGTAGTTTTACGAGACTAGATGGCAGAGCATCGCAAGCCTACCTTTCTCACATTGTTTCTCTGTTGATGTTGCGATTAAGCAATCGCTTACATACTGCAGAAGCGCTGACCCCTTCCGGTTAAAACAAGAGTCTCCAGACTCCTGTGTAGAGCCTCGTTAATTATGGTGGGGACTCACAGTAATCTTGAAAATGTCACGTGAAAGTATACTATTGGCCTTTGAATGGAAAAGTGAACCAGAATTGAATATTTTCTACACAAAACAAGTCATTTGCTAAATCCACAATAGAGAGCCATTTATATTGGGTGGAATTTTAGCCAATATAATATAGGGGTTGGGAACATTTGGGGTGTGCGGAATAACAGCGTTATTGATAACCTGCAGGTCATGAACAAACCTCCATTCCCCGATTCACCTGTAATGTTTGCCTTTTTGAACGAAAAAATGGGTGTTCTCACCAGTGATTATTAACGGGGGATTATCACTCCAGCCTATAAGAAAGATTCAAAGACTGGGGTAATTCCGTGCACAGCCTCGGATTTTAACGGCTCTTTTGCTTTGCAAGGACGATACTCAGACTTCGGAGTTATTCTTAAGGGTTCGTATGAGCCCCACATCGTGTTAGCCTTTTCCCCTGAAATCAGTTGGGACCCTTCTTAATCTTGGATCCGAGGCATCTACCATAGGTAAACGCCAGACGACACTATTGGTGGGTATTACCTCGACTGCCCTGTCTGCCTGAGTTAGCCGATTTAGTATCTTCCTATACGTCCTTATAACTGCATTGAAGCAGATAACCACACCAACCCTGAAGATACAATCTTTCGTTTTTTTGTGGCTGTCGTACCCATGGTCCCAAATTCTGACACCTGTCGCTGGATGCCTTCGCCAATGATCCGTGAGGAAAGGAGCCTTCCGCATAAAAAATAAACAGGGTCTACTTAGCGTAACAGATACTTTAAAAAGTTTAAAGTGACAGCACATCTGTGACCATTCCAATGAAATTCGCACAATAACAACTGATCAGGTTTAACCAATCTCCTGAACCAATCCTTCTCTTATGATTTGTCAGGACCATCGCGCTGTATGTGTGCTGTGCAGTGCAGCATATCTCCAGCAAGAAAATCGGTGTTAATGGGATTTACATGGCTACTTGCTTCCTGGGTGAGTGAATCGCTCAAGGAATCTATCGCTCTCTGACATGCATCACGGGTCGTGATTCGTATTTTCCAGCCTGCACTGTTAAATCTTCTTTTTGTATTACCTGCAAGCCCGTCGGGATACTGTGCAAATCCGACCCCGTCTCACTATGAGATCCCGAGACATCAGATTTACAGAACAGGATTCTGATAACAGAAATGAGAATTGGAATGTCTCCGCATTACTGGTTTTGCACAATAGGGGTGCGGTAAATCTCTCTCGTGTCACGAATCCTGACGCACCCATTAAGTTGAGGAAGCTTCCGTTCATCTTCATTTGAGTCGAAATCTCTGAACTGTCTTGATTTATGAACTGAATATGTTGCCCTTGTATCTTCCAAAAAAGTAAGAGGTTCACCTTCCACATATAACATAGATGTAAGCATTGACTTATATGCATCATCGTTGCACTGAAAATGTAGTTCACGCTTCGCTAACTCAGTGCTCAGTAGAGAGGTGGGACATGGTTCAATGCCCATAAGCTTAGTAGTAGAGATGAGCATAAGCGAGTATTCGTTGCCAAGCATAAAGCAAAGAGGTTTACCTGTAACTTTGGGGCTGCCCACCTCCAACTCAGCCTTCCTCCATTCGTCACCCTGCTGCCCAGCCTCCAGAGCCAATTGAGGCTGTCTGGGCGTGCACTGCCTCACTCAGCGGTCCATTGCTTTGCAAACAAAGCACCCGCCAGATTTACCTCTGCCAGCCCTTCTTTTCACGCAGCACCTCCTTCCCAAGGCTGGGCGACCATTTGCATCATAGTCAGCTGAGCTTTATGTGTTTGCTGTTCCATCTTTAATTTCCGTTTTTCCTTCTCTTAGGCAAGAAAGTTTACAGCATGTAGCGCGTGGAGTTCCATCAAATTCAGGTTTCCTGAGTGCCAGGTAATACTGATAGCTTTCACATATTCCCTTTAAGGTACAATTCGCTTCTTCTTCTCAACACTTCAAGGTCAGTGGCCTGAAACATTCGAGTTCCTTTCCAGATAAGGAGTTGTTTTTTTCTACTTCCTTGGCTGTTGATATGGTAGTTTGCTGGCCTTGTAAGTCTGCTATTAGTTGGGTTTAAATATAGATATATTTTCTTTCTGTCTGCAACACTTGCCCTCTGCAAAGTCAGGCCCTTACGTTTTTGTTTCCCTGTGCTTTTATTGATTTCAAAAGAAATGTTAATCTTCCATTGCAATGGACATCACATTATTTTCACAGGTCGGTGCAACATCGAGGGCCGAAGTGCCTGTACTGCACTGTCACGCTCTATGTTGTAAGATACAGTTCCTGCTGGTTTCTGATGTCTCTCCTTACTGTGGAAACTTCCAGACACATCTTCCAGTGATTTGTCTGCACTTCATTCAATCCAGAAAACTGTAGTTCCTGCTGAGAATGTGATCTCTCTACAATGAAGAGAGGAAAACAGAGTCGGTGACAAAGCTGAGATCACTTACGTTCTCTCCAGAATCAACAAAATTTACCCCGGTCTTCCAGTGTCCTGTCACTTTAACATTACATTGTGTACCCAAGCCATCATACCAGTCTCTGGTCTGCTGCAGTTCTTCTTCAAGGCACAGCGCAAGCTGGAAGATCGGCAACTCATTTTCTACTGAAAGACCATGCAGATTTCAGGACCCAACATCGAGTTCAATCATTTTGGATCCTGTCCGCCCTCTTCCACATTTTTCACCCACCCATACATCCCATCAATTCCGAACACGAATCATTGGACTCGAAGCGTTCGCTGTCCCTTCTCATCATAGAGGGACAAGAGCTGCTGATTCTGTTCAGGCATTTTGGCATTTCTTCAAGGAACATTTCTTTTTCCGTTGTAATCGCAAGACTGCAGGAACCGTCTGACTGCAGGAGGAGAAGTTCACAGGAGATGAAAATAATGCCAAGGGCTGGACCATTCCCATTGTGAAGGTAGATGAGCTCATCTGGGGCTGTGTAACTAAGCACGGAGAAGGCTGAGTGAGAAACTGATTAACATGCACATATTATGAAGAGGATAGATACGTATGACAGGAATAAGGCTTTTCGGGAAGGAATAATAACCAGTGACATAGATGAAAAGCAGGAGAAAAGCGGTTTAGAGGAGATTTAGGACGAACACTTTCACCCATAGAGTGTTGTACGTCTGGAATTTCTTATTTGAACGTGTGGTAATACTAAGTGTTATGAAGACATTTCAGCAGTATGTAGCCGAACACTTGAAGATCCAGAGCACACGCGGATAAGGACCAGATTCTGGAAAGTGTGACGAGGTCAGATGGACGTGAGGTGGGTGTCCCGAACGAAATCGTTCTAAGGCAAACTTTTGTGCTGAAAACTGGGTG
>NW_025207303.1:0-1266 GCF_004010195.1 Chiloscyllium plagiosum | reverse complement strand
CTCTATCAGGCTGAACATCCCTTCACATAGGTTTCCAAGTGGACACATGGAGCAAGCGATTACATGGATGCTGGGGATTGAGGGACAGATTTCCCTCTTGCTGGGCTAGAATTCTGGCCAAGGTAATGAACGTGAATTTCTGACATTTTGGAACTTACTCTGGATTCTTGCGACTTTACTATTTAAACTAAAATTCAATTTGCCCTTGCATAACATGATTAATTTTACACTATTTATATAAAAAAAACATGCGACGGGCCCTTGGATGTAGTAATGCAGAAGATTGTTGACGTTGTGTACAGTGAGGGTAATTGTGCCGTATGAACATTCCAAAGGATGCTGGTGAAGTACCAGTGAATCGAATTCTCTGACGAATTGATACCGATAGAAGGAAAATCCCAGGACAGTGGCGACATAACATTGCCTGTGATCAACGCAGAAAGCCACGGTAAACGAACACAGAATTCAATTATGCCTATTTTCACCACATTTTACTATGTCATTTTCCTGAACCTGATGCTCCATAATCGATGATCCATCATCAGTATAACCTCCTCTGCGCTGTGTTGCATTTCAGACCTTCAGCAAAAGAGGAGTAATTGGTTTGAGGGGCCCAGTGTAAGATCAGTAGCCTTTGGTCATCAGTACACGGCAGCTCCAGTGGTGCAATTCGTCAATTTGATGTAATTGCACGACAGAATGGAAGTGCGTAAGGTGCCAAAGTTGCACCTTCGGTTCTCGCCAGGTGTAGGTTTTACTGATAGTGACCAGAGATGATTGCAACTTCAAACTGAAGAACAGTTCAGCACCAAATATTACACCACAATAAAGTTTATTTTGGCCCGAACGTTGTACCGAACTGTGATACCAATCTGACTCGTACTTTACCATCATAATCCGCAAGTTTATACAATGACCATTTCATTGCCCTGAAAGTTCTTGAGTCTCCGAGTGTTGAAGGCATGGCGTTCAGCACCCTTACTACTCACTGATAAAGGAACCTACCTCGGTATCTATCACCTTCAATTTACATCGATGTACCCTTGTGCCAAAGTTACCATTTGAAGAAAAATGCCTTCACTGTCCACCTTATGGCAACCTCTGATCATCTTCTATGTCTCTCTAAATTCACCCCTCAAACTTCTTGTCGCTATCAAAAACCGCCTCAAGTCTCTCAACCTTTCCTCGTAAGACCATCTCTCCATAGAAGGCAAGATCCTAGAAAATGTCCTCTGCACCCTTTCCAATGATTTCACATCCATCGTA
>NW_025207302.1:12242-12852 GCF_004010195.1 Chiloscyllium plagiosum | reverse complement strand
GTTGTGTGACTCTTTAACTCTTTGACTCCATCCACTCAAACACATGACCTGATATTCTGCAATCAACACTTGACCTCTCCCCAGCACCAACACCAGCTCACCGTCTCCAGACGTCTGTCAGACTCGCAGTGCATCACCCTGGACAGACAACTGGGACACAACACAGATCTCTACAACTGGATCCCTAACAAGGCCCCCTCACCAGCCCACTGTGGCACCCAAACCCCATTCCATTGGTACTCAACATCCCCAACACTCACCAGTGAGTTCCCAAACTGCCCCTTGCCCCAACCACTGAGGAAGTGCCTTCTGGGACACCGAACGACACCCCTCCAACCATTCACTCACTCCTTCACCTCACCCAAGGCCGATCTACCCCACCAGCACTAGTAAGGACAGGACACAGAGATATCGGGGAGAATGGGAACTGAACTGTCTGGGGAGGTAACCCACAGGACAGGTACAACACGATGTTTATACCCCTATCAATGGGATCCTTGGTGACGTCACTGGAGAGTGAAATCGGGAGAGGGTCAAACCCGCATTTCAACCAATCCCAACAATTCCCAACAGCTCGGAGCAGTTATAATTGTTCCCAATCAACACAGAG
>NW_025207302.1:9474-11963 GCF_004010195.1 Chiloscyllium plagiosum | reverse complement strand
TGGGAATGAGGATTTCTGACACAATCCCTGTAAAACCTTCCTTACTGCCTTGTTTGTGTGCCATCACCTTGATAAATTTTGAACAGCTGTTTACAGTCTCTGAGAATGGATTATTCCCCATCCTAATGGACATTTATTTTGTTTCTGCAGATTCCCCAAGTGGGACCTACACAACAGCTCCCAGTAAGTGGCTGAGGGGACAGACTGTTGGGAATGGTGGAGAAGGTAATGGGAGGTGTAGAGTAGATTCCTGACAGTGTGGAAACAGGCCTTTCAGCACATCAAGTCCACACAGTCCCTCCAAAGAGTAACCCACCCAGACCTATTCTGCAACCCTATATTTACCCCTGACTAACACAACTGACACTATGGGCAATGTAACATGGCCAATTCACCTAACCTGCACATCTTTGGACCGTGGGATGAAACCGGAGCACCCGGAGAAAACCCACACAGACACGGGGAGAATGTGCAAACTCCACACAGACAAATACCCGAGGAGGGAATTGTACCCGGGTCCCTGGTGCTGTGAGGCAACGGTGCTAACCACTGAGCCACCGTGCTGCCCCGATGAGAGTGTAGAGTTATATTTGCCAGGGTGTTGCTCAGGGTGATGGGTCCGTCTCCTCACAATGCTGTTTCTCAGCCAACACTCTCTTATCGTCCTGTTTCTCTACTCCATGTCCTCGGTGTCTCTCCTTCGAACTGTCACCCTCCATTCTCTTCCCCCACTGCCCCTCCCTCCACTCACTCACACTTAATTCCCACTGGGGGGTGCTCGGAGAGTCTGGTTAGTTAGTGCTGAGGGCGATTAAATCCTGGGTCCAGTGAGTGATAGAGAATATCTCACACTGTGTCATTTTATATTTGATATAACTTCTCACATTCTGTTTTTATTTTCTCAGCTTCTGATATCTCTGGTGCAGCTTCTTCATGATTCAGTAAGTGACATGTCAACTTTTCTCTGACTTAGATTTATTTAGATTTATATTCTCCAGATTTATTTGCAACATTTTCACATCCCTCCTGACCCTGTCCCACCCTCCCAGACACGGTTAAACCCTGTCAGACTAATTCCCCTCCCCTTCGACCCTATCCCACTCTCCCAGACACTGTTAAACCCTGTCAGACGAGTTCCCCTCCCCTCCTGACCCTGTCCCACCCTCCCAGTCACTGTTAAACCCTGTCAGACTAATTCCCCTCCCCTCCTGACCCTGTCCCACCCTCCCAGTCACTGTTAAACCCTGTCAGACTAACTCCCCTCCCCTCCCTGAAGTGATTGCCTTGTGTCTCTCCATTCCTGACCTTGTGGGATTCCTGGGCCCCACTACAGGACATTCCCAGAGCCTCATTGCGGAATAACGGGATTCTCTTGTTCCAGTATGAACGTGGACATCATTGTCCATCCTTCCATGTCACAGCAGACACAGAGAATTACAGCTCATTGTTCACACTCAATTCCTTCAGGACTGAGGTCAATGTTTCTGGGAATGTGTTTCCACAGATTGAGCAGTGGATCCCAGATCCTCAGGTTTGGATCCTGATTCTTCAAGTGAGACCTTCTCAAGTCGTGTTTCCATCCCGTCTCAGAAGTGTGAGCAGTGTCACCGTCAGAGGGATCTTCACAGCTGGTTTCTCCCTCACACTTTCTCATCCTCACTGTCTTCAGTGGGTCACTGATTGACCTGAAATGAAGCAACGTCCTGAGGGAACTCGGAGACAGCTTTTATATTGAAGGAATTGATTTTGCATCTGACGTAAACAAGTTTCAAATGTTATGTAAATCTCTGTACATAAATATCAGTTTTACATATTCTAATTCTTAAATAAATATATAAATATTATAAATCTGAGTTATTGTTGAATACTAAAATCTATCACTACTTATCACCATTGTTTAACTACAATCACCAATATGTGTCATTTGTAATCATTAAAAGTTATTTATTGACTTACTAATTTTGATATTTTTATTAATATTTCACAAGAATGATTCTATTCATTTACACAGCAGCAGCCTGTGGCTCTTGGAACCAGCAGATGCTGAGCTTCAATTCAATGTGAACTGGGGGAGTTAAGACCATATCCATCTGCCTCTATTGTAAAATCCAAATCCCAGATGATAACTCCACACCCATCAACACAATCAGGGAAAGTCCATTCCCAGAGAGTGCTGGAATGGAGATTGTGTCAGAACCTGATGGAGATTCTGGACATCGCTTCCATTCCATCGATATTCCCTGAGGATGTGTGTGGTGGGTTTGATGACCAACATTAGACTTGTATTAAAGGACATAGCTGCTAGACTGGGTCTGCAGCAGGTGGTGAGGGAACCAACAAGAGGGAAAAACATACTTGATTCCATCTTTCCAATCTGCCAGCTGCAGGTACAAATGTACATGTCAGTCTGAGTGAGAGTGACCATCGCACTGTCCTTGTGGAGGCAAAGTCCCACTGTCCCATTGGGAATAACCTCCATCGTATTGTGT
>NW_025207302.1:2029-5699 GCF_004010195.1 Chiloscyllium plagiosum | reverse complement strand
CCTGGTAGAATAGCCCAATTCTCTTTGCCACATGACCCAGAACCTTGACCCTGGGGGTGAGCCTGGGCGTTTCTCTCTCTGCACTCCCCCCGTCCACACTCCCCCCTCCCAAGGTCTGAGTGTCTCCCCTTTGACTGTGTCCTGAATTAGACTCAGTACCAGGAAGAACACCAGGGTCCATGGGATTCCCAGCCAGCCCAGGGTTAGCAGTGACTGATACTGACCTGTGACCCATGACCCAGGGTGACACCATGCCTCAGTGGTTCGCACTTCTGCCTCACAGCACCAGGGACCTGAGTTTGATTCCTGTGTGGAGTTTCCCTGAGTCTGCATGGGGTTCCTCCGGGTGCTCCAGTTTCCTGCCGCAGTCGAACAGGTGCACCTTGGGTGGATTGGTCATGCTCAATTCCCCACAATGTCCAGGGATGTGCATGTGGATTAGCTATGGAACATGCAGGTTTACGGGATGGAATAGAGCGGTGGGTCTGGGTGGGAAAGTCTTGAGAGAGTCAGTGTCGACTCAATGGGCCGAATGGCCTGTTTCCACACTGTAGGGATTCTATGATTCATGAATGGCCTTTAATCTCCCAGTTCCCAGAGACAGAATGGAAAGATGAATTCTGTACTCATCGGGAGAGACTCAGGAAAAACACAGTGAGGGAAAGGAAAGGATCACAACATTCTGGGGATACACTGTTCCTATTCCAGTCAGAGACTGGGAATTAAACACTCTGAGGGGAAACAGCTTCTGTTTACAAACTGGAAAAACCAGTAATACAACAATCTTTGGAGACTGCACCCTATTTGTTGAGAAATTTGATCCATTGTTTGAAGTGAAGCTGCAGAAGCAGAAAAATGGAACAAGTGCTAAGTGATGACCCGGTCCCAGTGACGGGGAAGCTCCAGCACAGCCAGGCTGAGGTTCAGGCTCTGAGCCAGTAAGGCTGGGGCTGAGAAGAGGCCTCCCCCACCAGCTCAAGAAGCATCAGGACACTAGGACCCTGGGATCCCCCTCTCACAGTAAACATATGGCTCAGTCCTTCCAACTGGGGGAGGTGACGGAAGATCGGGATTGTCCCCGGAGCAGGAATCCAACAACCCAAGTGGAGCCTCCTCCTCCTACATTGAGTTGTTGAATGATCATGACTGGATGTGGTAGGACAGCAGATCTGATCTGTTGGTTGTGGAATCACTGAGCTCTGTCACTGCTGCTCCTGTTGTTTCTGCACACCTCGGCCTGTTCTGTAGCTTCACCGAGGAACACCATCATCTGCAAATTCCCTCAAAGCCAGTCACCATCCTGACCATCCATTCCTTCACTGTCACTGGCTCCAAATCTTGGAATTCCCTCCCTCCCTAATGACATTGTGGGTCTGCCTCCAGCACATGGAATGCTCCATGAGGTTCACTGGGGAGATGGGTTGTCCCATGACTGCAGGGAACCAGCTGAATCTCCATGTTGGATTCTCTGTACCAGACTCTCACCATCAACTCCCATACTGGAGCCTCTGGAACTAAACGTCCCACACCACTCTCTGTCATTAATCCACTCCATGAAGACCCCACACCACACTCTTCGTTTTTCTCTCTCTGCACTCCCCTCCCCCCCCCAGGGTCTGAGTGTCTCCCCTGTGACTGTGTCCTGAATTAGACTCAGTACCAGGAAGAACACCAGGGTCCATGGGATTTCCAGCCAGCCGAGGGTTAGCAGTGACTGATACTGACCTGTGACCCATGAATGGCCTTAACTGTCCCAGATCACATTGAACTGAATCTCAACAACTGCTGATACGAGGACCCACAAGCTGCTGAGTGAAAATCTCGTGAAATTATTAGCAATGAATTCAATCAACAACAAACAATTATTTATTGATGACTCACCACAATTATCAGCATTTACAGTCAGTTTAATGATATAAATAGGAAAAGATGGTTTTCTCATTTGCATATTTGCTTTGTAAAAATTGTAAAAAAAAAATCCGTATTGGATCCAATTTGCATGACACAAAGTGCAAAGTCAGTCACATCCTTTCAGTGCAGTCTGTGGCTCTCTGAGCTGCCTCACTACATTTATAATTGTCGGTTATATTTTACAATATACACATCACCTTAATCAGACAGCTCACTCAAGGGGTTTTATGAGGTCCTCAATCTCTTCCTGTAGTGTGGTGGGAGGGCTGCAGACAAAGACCTTGCTTCATTCAGCATCTATGGGACTTGAAATCCCTTTACATGAAATGCCCCATTCTGGGTCTCACATATTATTGGTGGATGAGGTTTGGCTCTGAAAGGGTTAATGCTGAGGAGTACATTAAGGACTGCCCAATATGATGATGTCACATGGACTTGGGTGAAGGGATCAGATGTGGATGTTGAAGGGGTGAGACCCAGCATGGATATCTCCATCATCGTCTGTAAAACAATGTCCCCCTCACTCCCCAACGCCAGTGTATCCTGGACTGAGCTGTTACCATGAAGTAAACTCAGTCCTGTTTAAAACAAGAGCCTGTTCTCATTAGCTTCTCGTGTGGTTTTCCTCAACTAACCACTTGACCAACCAGGTCCTGGAGATTCCAACCAGGAAAGAGGATGGTCATATTTAATCTGCCAGATGGAACTGGAGGAGCTATGGGGAGGATCCATCTTACCCTACGTGTCTGAAAAGTAAATGGCTCATGGTGTCAATCCCTTCAAACAGCCGTGGAAGTGTTCTTGAAGAGCTCGAGGTAAATGAGGTCTGGGTACCACTCTGTGGGAGACTGGAATTTTACCTTCCTAACATCTCCATCATTGCACAATGAAGGACCAACTCCATCCAGATAATGAACCATCACTGGGTATCTTTATCTAACACTGTATCTATATCTGTGTGTGTGTGTCCATCAGTATGTTGTGTGTGGGTGTAAACAGATGTCTCTGCCTTTGTACTTATCTCCATCCGTGTATATCTCTCTACACTCCTGAGTGAGCTGTGTATGAGTGCACACTGACATATCTAACACTGACCTATATCTGTCCATCTCCCTTTCATTATCTGCTTTTGCTCTCACACTCTGTGCAATCCACCTACTGACAGGATCCTGCTCTCTGTCTGTGAAATGTGCATCATGTATTCAGACCACATTATGATCTGGAATCACTTTCCCCTGAGCTACCTGACACTGCCAATGGAGATCAGGTGGTTAAACAAGATCCTGACACTAAAGTCCATCTAAAAACTGAGCTGCCAGCTATCGATGCTCTGACCATGAATCACGGTGACAATGTTCAGCTCATGTAGTTCCAGTGTCTGAGGATCCAATCCTGAAGATGGTCTTATCTGGGTAAGTTCAGAGTGAACAGTAAGATTATAATGTCTGTTTAAAAGTGACTCTGACACAAAGCAACACAGATGTTTGTCATTGGGAACAAATTGTTGAAGATGAGAAAGGGTGAGGGAAACCAGCCCTAAAGATCCCTTCGACTGTGAGAGCCATCACCTTGCTGACACTGGATGGAGTCACTCCTGAAGAAAATCTCACCTGAAGAATCAGGATTCTGACCTGGTGGATCTGGGATCCACAATTCAATTTGTGGAAGCACATTTCCAAGAAAAATCTATCTCAATCATTTGATAAAAACCGGTTATAGAGTCATGGAGATGTACAGCACAGAAACAGACAGTTCGGTC
>NW_025207302.1:0-1817 GCF_004010195.1 Chiloscyllium plagiosum | reverse complement strand
CTATTTATCCTATCCATGCCCCTCATAATTTTGTAAACCTCTATAAGGTCACCCCTCAGCCTCCGACGCTCCAGGGAAAACAGCCCCAGCCCGTTCAGCCTCACCCTATAGCTCATGTCCTCCAACCCTGGTAACATCCTTCTCCATCTTTTCTGAAGCCTTTCGAGTTTCACAACATCTTTCTGAAAGGAAGGAGACCAGAATTGCACGCAATATTGCAAAAGTGCCCTAACCAATGTCCTGTAAAGCTGCAACATGACCTCCCAACTCCTGTAATCAATATTCTGACCAATAAAGGAAAGCATACCAAATGCCTTCTTTACTATCCTATCTACCTGTAACTCTACTTTCAAGAAGCTATGAACCTGCACTCCAAGGTATCTTTGTTCAGCAACACTCCCTGGGACCTTACCATTCAGTGTATATGTCCTGCCCAGATTTGCTTTCCCAAAATGCAGTACCTCACATTTATCTGAATTAAAATCCATCTGTTACTCCTCAGCCTTCTTTTTGTCCACTGTATGGAAAGTTCCCCATTACCCTTTCCTTTCACAGCTTATCGGGCCATCTGTCCAATGATATGCCGGAAGAACATGACTTGGATTTTTGTGAACTCACTGTTCACCAGGTTTAGCACCAAGCACGCCTTCGGAAGTTGATTGAATAATTCTGAGAGATACTCCAAATGATCCTTCCACATGTGTCTGAAAATGACAAGATCATCCAAGTACACCACACAATGGAACAATCCCAAAATGGCCTTCTTAGTTAGTCTTCAAAATATGGTATTTTTCGTATCAAAAGACATCACTTTGAACTGGTAAACGCTGCTCGCTGTCATATAAGCCACAATTGCCTTCACTCTTTCAGTTAACGTCACCTGCCAGTATCCTCTGAGTAGTTCAAGCTGAGAAATGTAAGTTGCTTGTCCCACCTTCTCAATGTAATCTTTCAATCTTGGCATAGGGTACAAAGCAGGTTCCATCACTGCGTTGTATTTTCGATAGTCCACACAAAATTGTTGGGTACCATCTGGTTTTGGGACCATCACTGTGCATGAGCTACATTCACTGCAACTCATTCAATTATGTCATCGCTGAGCATGTTTTCAAACTCTTTTGGAACTTTTAGCAATTTCAAAATATTAAGTCTAGAAGAATGTTTCTTCAGTGGAAAAGCATTTCCTATATCTCCATCATGAGTAATTGATTGACACCTTCCCGGCTTATTCCCACATACAGCTATATCTTTATGTGATTGCAATCAGACTTTCAGGTCAGTTTGATTTTCCTCTGGAAGGGAACTCAGTAATTTAGTGCAAATTTCCTCATTGTCCAATTTAATTTGAGGAAAATCAAATTCAGACTCATTTGGATTTGGGTCTTCCCTCTGAGTTGTAACAAGTATCCATTCTCATCTCACTTTTCTTCCTTCTCAAACACCTTCTGAGCAAATTCCCACCCGGTTTCCTTTCTACCTGATGTTCTTATCAAATAATTCCCCTCACTCAATTTCCTTTCGATTCAATAAAGCCAACTAACTCTTACCTTTTAATGTTCACCTCCCACTGACAGTAACACTATCACCTTATCCCCATTAGCAAAACTACACATGTCTGAGCACTTGTTTGCTTCCTGAATCACCACGTGGTGTGCTGGGTTTACACACTGTCCAGCCAACTCACCCACTCTATTTAATTTCTCCCTAATATTTAACATGTAGTCCTAATACTTAGTCTCTTCAATATTGACTCTTCAATACTTCCTGAATTAATTTAAATGGTTCCCCCACCTCATGTCCGAATACTAATTCAAATT